>NC_084562.2:10347500-10522500 GCF_033978685.3 Nerophis lumbriciformis | reverse complement strand
ATCTGTGATATCAGAAGTTGACGACCAGCAAACCACTTGACGCAACGGTTTGTACTTCCGAGCCATCGCTATTTTTCGGATGCATGTTTGCTGGCAAAAACCCTCCCAAGCCTCACTAGTAGAAATGAGAAACAAGATCCGGAGCAAAACAACCAAACTCACCCAGCAATTTTGTTGCGAAGAGGTTTGCTGGGAATGATGGCGATCTCCTCACACAACCTTTTATTGGTGTGGAAGTCATTGCCCAGGCTTGTGTAGTACTTCTCGATGATGACCCTGGCGGCCTTCTTGACCGTCTTCGTCCTGACTCGGCCCTTTGGAAACCAAAATACAAGTCAATTAACTACTGCATCAATGCAAACGTCTGTATTTGGTTTAGCCAGCATCCTTCACTTACATCAGCTACGTTACTTAACAATATTCTTCTAAAATCAAATCATTAACATAGCATATTGTCGTCTTACACCTACAGTAAATTAAAGACATTATATTAAAGGGTATTGCAGGTAAACGCCTATATTTAATAATACATCTTAATATGTAGCCGAATTTATTGCAAACTATGCTCATGAAACACATTCAATATAATTAATTTCCTGAACTATAAGTAGTTTAATACCAATGTAAACGAGAAATATGTAAAAAAAAATAAAATAAATAAAAGCTACAAGACTATTTTGACTGGACTAGTTAGCTTCAACTTGTGTCTTAAATATTCCATCGCTGTTCGTTGTACGACAAAATACACCGACTGCGATGAAAAATGCTGTTCCTGCGGTGAATATTGCGTTTGACATGGGTGAGGATTGAGAGGGATTGTTACGACCGATGAGAATTCAGTGCAGTTTCAGTACCCACCATGTTGGCCCGGCTTCTACGAGAGAATGCGGCCAACGTCAAACAGGAAGTTTAAGCTTTACACTGAGTGACGTCATAGTCCGCCCTAAGTAAAACAGCGCCGCCAAGCGTTTGGGAGAGGTAACAGCCGTGGAGCTTGTATTAGAGCAGAATCTTTGTGTGCAAACATTATTCAGTACAGTTTAAACTAAAGATAAAAACTGAAAAAAGGAACGTTTAATAAGTGATTGGACTATTGAAATTATATACGCTTCAAAACTCGTAAAAATCATTAACAAATACAAAATATAAAATAAAATAAAAACTCCCACTCATAAAATACAATAAAAACTCGTCCATTGTACATGTATCTGCCCTATATACATAACACTTTTGGTTATTAAACACTGCATTTCTATTAGAGGTATATAATATAATATAATATATCAGTATATTCCATATACTGTGCATATATTATGTAAATATTACATATGTTATATTTTATATTGCTACTACGGTACATTTTTTTGTCTATTTTATACCTGCATTGTCATTTCCATCCTTACACTTTCCAACCTTTGTAACTGAGCTACTGTGTGGAACAATTTCCCTTGTGGATCATTAAAGTTTGTCTAAGTCAAAGTCTAAGTCTACTTTTTTAATCTCCAAAATAAATCCACTGTCACTGACAGCTTGGTAAAAGATCTATTCAAGGTCGTAACTTAGATGTTGGCATGAAACTAAACATGTAGTCTCTTCTCACGTATAGGGCTATCCCCTTTGCATACCAAGGTCCAATTTTATTGCCTTTTCTTCCGCGAAAACTAATCCAATCCACACACAAATGTCAATACTAGAGGGCCCTATGTTATTATGTGCCCAAACCGAAATACCTACTAGTTAAACTGGTGGTTTACTTTTTACGATAAATGCTTTAAAATGTAATATCGGAAATGATCGGTATCGGGGTTTTTTTATTATCGGTATCGTTTTTTTTATATATATATATTTTTTTAATTAAATCAACATAAAAAACACAAGATACACTTACAATTAGTGCACCAACCCAAAAAACCTCCCTCCCTCATTCACACAAAAGGGTTGTTTCTTTCTGTTATTATTATTCTGGTTCCTACATTATATATCAATATATATCAATACAGTCTGCAAGGGATACAGTCCGTAAGCACACATGATTGTGCGTGCTGCTGGTCCACTAATAGTACTAACCTTTAACAGGTAATTTTACCCATTTTCATTAATTACTAGTTTCTATGTAACTGTTTTTATATTGTTTTACTTTCTTTTTTATTCAAGAAAATGTTTTTACTTTATTTATCTTATTTTATCTTATTAATTTTTTAAAAAAAAGGACCTTATCTTCACCATACCTGGTTGTCCAAATCAGGCATAATAATGTGTTAATTCCACGACTGTATATATCGGTATCGGTTGATATTGGTATCGGTAATTAAGAGTTGGACAATATCGGAATAAAAAGCCATTATCAGAAATCCCTAAATAAAAGACATGCATTAAATGATTGCCAAATTACAAAATAAATGTAACAGTCTTTTTTCATTTGTGTTACTTTGTACTTTCATATCTAATAAACCCTTCCTCTTGTGCACAATTTACAGAACGCAATTGATAATACTCGGGCTGCAGCTATCAATCATTTTAGTACTCGATCAGTTTGTTCGATTAATTGAGTAATCGGATAAAACACTTTACAATCTCAATGCGCACTTTAGAAAAAAATAAATAAGTTGAAATAAACAATGTTTCTGCTTGCCTTTGACGTGTATTTCTGGTCTTGTCATCCTCGTCCGGACAGAAGGGCGACACAGCAGTGCGGCTGGATCAAAAGAGACGTCAGAGACGCTGTACTGAACTAAAAGTTGCTTTATTACAAGCGAGCGGACTGCAGTTCCTTGAGGAGGTCACGTCAAAAAATTAGGCACTCCTAACTTGGAGTAGGCAAACCAATCAGCTTTGATATTCCTACCTCCTGTCTGTGGGTGTGTGCTAGGTCAGGAGAGCACATCCTGACCATAAAGGAGATATTTGTCTGTAAGTGACTGAAAAACAACAGATGCCGGTCATAACTTAGATGTTGGCATTAAGCTAAACATGTAGTCTCTTCTCACGTATAGGGCTATCCCCTTTGCATGCCAAGGTCCAATTTTATTGCCTTTTCTTCCGCGAGAACTAATCCAATCCACACACAAATGTCAATACTAGAGGGCCCTATGTTATTATGTGCCCAAACTGAAATACCTACTAGTTAAACTGGGTTTGCTTTCTCCAAGATGAATATAAACATTCGTTATATGCAAAACATGAGTTAATTCACTTCACCGTAACCTTGATATGTTTTTCTTATAATAAATTCACATCAATAAAATAGAAATTTCACTTTTAACGTGTGCAATAATTTAAAAAAATTCACCCGCTTTAATTTTCGGGCCATGCTGAAACTATGTCTACGCATTTAAAGTGCCGGGCACGTCATGTGAACAATTTGTATTAGTTAAACTTAAATGATTAGTCAAAGCAACAGAATATGAATCAAAGCTTTTTTCTTATCAAATTAATAAATATAATTGTTGCAGCCCTAAATAAAAAGGGTGTGAATCTCTGTCACCAACTGATTCTATGCAATTCCCAATTCCTGGGGTGATAATTTGATTCTCAATTCAAACAGATTCTCGCAATGTATTATTTGGTATAATAATTACAATGAAACGTTTTCAAAACAGGTTACAGGTTAGAAAAGCTCGTTTTGGTTGCATAGGAAATGGCCTAAAACTTTTTTTCACCAAGTACCAGCTCAGAAAAAGCGCAGTAGGCCTACGTATTCAATACAAACTATGCAGAGGTTTTATTTAACAAGTATATTTAATATTTTTGTTTAAACATGTAACACCGTTTGAATATGGGAAAATAAAAATACTTAATCAAGTGATTCTTTGGCGTAGCAAAGCTTGAGAACTGCTAACTGCTAACCTAAAAACTTTTTTTTTTTTTTAAATATCATTTTTTTAATGGATTTTTGAAAATGACGAATTGATTTAGTTTTGGGATGAATAAGAATGGTGATTCGTTTTGTGCACCCCTACTATACTTAAAATATGGTAAAAAAGGTGGAGTGCCATCTCCGGGTTGGGGAGGAGACCCTGCCCCAAGTGGAGGAGTTCAAGTACCTCGGAGTCTTGTTCACGAGTGAGGGAAGAGTGGATCGTGAGATCGACAGGCGGATCGGTGCGGCATCTTCAGTAATGCGGACGCTGTATCGATCCGTTGTGGTGAAGAAGGAGCTGAGCCGGAAGGCAAAGCTCTCAATTTACCGGTCGATCTACGTTCCCATCCTCACCTATGGTCATGAGCTTTGGGTTATGACCTAAAGGACAAGATCACGGGTACAAGCGGCCGAAATGAGTTTCCTCCGCCGGGTGGCAGGGCTCTCCCTTAGAGATAGGGTGAGAAGTTCTGTCATTCGGGGGGAGCTCAAAGAAAGTAAAGCCGCTGCTCCTCCACATCGAGAGGAGCCAGATGAGGTGGTTCGGGCATCTGGTCAGGATGCCACCCGATCGCCTCCCTCGGGAGGTGTTTAGGGCACGTCCGACCGGTAGGAGGCCACGGGGAAGACCCAGGACACGTTGGGAAGACTATGTCTCCCGGCTGGCCTGGGAACGCCTCGGGATCCCCCGGGAGGAGCTGGACGAAGTAGCTGGGGAGAGGGAAGTCTGGGCTTCCCTGCTTAGGCTGCTGCCCCCGCGACCCGACATCGGATAAGCGGAAGAAGATGGATGGATGGATGGATGGATAGAATTTAATTTACACACAAACACAACTCCCAAAAGGTGAAGACATCTTTTATTTTACATAAAAAAGGGTGCAAACTGGACTTCCCTTTAGGCATGGAGGGAATAAAAAGTGATTTTTCATGTGACGTATCATAACATGAATCCAAGGAGGGGAAACGACAGGCAACTCAGATTAAAAAAAGGATCTTTAGCTTTTTCAGCAAATTAAAAAAGAAAAGAAACAATAAAAAGTGGAAATGTGGGTCCTTCCCGCTAGAAGCCCTTGACTAACTCAAAAAATACATTTTTGAAGTTGACATTCATATTTCAACACAATAGTTATATACACTTTTAAGATTTCTCTTAATCATAGCTCTGGGGAGGGGGGAGAATTGTGCCGAGGAGAGTTAATTCCTGGAGCTGTACAATTTTGATTCAAGGGGACAAAAAATAAAATAAAAATAGAATACGGCTTTATATGTAATCCCAACAGAAAGAACGAAGAATACAGCGATGAAGTCTGTACAATTTCCAAATAAGCATCACAATATTGCAGTAAATGTCACCCTCTTCTTCAAAGAAAAAAATATACAGTAAGTCCAAGGTAATTCTACAGTACAGCAACGAGGAAAAGTGCCAGAGAACCCAAAAAAGGACAAAAGCCATTCATTGCCTCAGCTCTGGATGTCACATACAACCTGAAACTAGTAGTAGAAGTGGGATGGAATGATGCTTTTTTTTTTTTTTTTTTCCTGTTGTCATATTTTTACATGAGGACTGGAAGCCATAACGTCTCACAGAGCCGACAATAGACATGTTCCGCGGGCGACCCGGGATAAGCCATGCACGTACGAACGAACCGTATAGTCGTAAAAGAACAGGAAAAAGGAGGTATACCAGCTGTCAACGTTACAGCACGCCGTTAAAGGAAGAAGCAAAAGACAAAAATCTGCAAAAGTTTACTTCTGGAGACACTTTTCCCAACACTTCCTGGTACTGAAATCAGCCACCGCGCTTAAAATGACGCCAAGGACACGAGGCGGGATGAAGATGGCCGACAAAAACAAACATTCAACTTTTCCTGGCACAGGTCAAAAGGCGTGGACTTGTAGTAGTCTCAGGAATGGCACTCTGGGAATTCAGGGGACGCAGTTAAAGGTTATTTAGTCCACCTGGTTATTAGGAACGCGTCTCTCAGGGGGGGCCGGGATGACACAATCCTGGTGAATGAACCCAAGAGGCACAGAAATGTCCCAAAGGAATGAACACTTGTCATTCAAATAGCCAAATTCCCGACTGTAATGAGGAGGAACCCGAAAAAGGTCCCGTAGGATTTTCATATTCAAGTACGTTCGATAACTTGGGCCCCGGAGTTACTCGTGTGAGTAGCGATCGGGGCTAAGAACCAACCAGAGAGTAAGTACAGTGTAAGTATGGATTCAGTGAAATTATAGTTAGCCACGTCTACAATACTCCGTTCGTAAAGATGAGGGGCGAGTGTGCGTGTGCAGAGACACGGGGCGGGGTAGGCCGGGTCATGGCACAAAGAAAAAAAAAAAAAAAAGAAGAAAAGGATGGGGACGCCATAAAGTAAAAAGTATCAACAAGGCGAGGAAAGCAAATGTAGTGCAGTCATGATCTCAAGCTTCTTTTCACATGTTGCTACCATCTCCTTCCCCTTAAAGCCATGGCTATTTGGATTCAACACAATTCACATTTGCAAGACATCAAATACAAAAAAAAAAAAAATACAATAAGGAATTCACCGTGTTAGTGAGGATAGGCAAGGTGACGTACTGAGGATATTGTTTCAAGGCAGCCCTCCGTGTTCACCGAGGGGAACAAAAACACTTAACTAGGACGCCGTGCCGACGCGCGTCGACAACAGTCGGGATCATCAAGCGTCGCGTTGCAGTGCGGGCGGGCGGGGGCTTCAGACTGGACTTATTGGAATACATCAAAGTCGCACACAAGTCCACATCTCTGTTTCCGAATCTCTTAACCCCCTCAGTGTTGCCTAGTAAAGTGAGGTGGTTGTTTGGGGTTAAGGCAGTGAACAGTAGTGTTTGTTTGTCTACGCTCCAAAGCAACTACTGGTGTACAGTCTAGTATTTACCGTCTCAATAAGAGCATACACTGACATCTTTTTTTTCTCCTTTTTTTTTTTTTTTTTAAACCATGCACAGGACAAATGATAGAAATGCTCCAGATGTCATTTACTTTTCTGTCCATACATTCAGTGTGTATGTTGGGAGAATTAGTAAGAAAACTGGTGGCAACCGACAGATAAATATCATAAATAGTTTCTTCTTCCAGCCCAACAAAGTGTTCGGTTCACAGAACAAAAGAGTCTGGAGGGATTGTAGTGTGTTCGAGCGGTTGGGGGTTTAGAAATCCTCCTCTGAGAAGACGGTGCAGGAGGTGTGCGGGCGTGGCCTCCTGTGCTCGCTGGTCCCCACGGCAGAAAGTGCAGGAGCCCACGGAGGCGGTTTTGCGCTGCTCGTGTGTCAAAAGTCTACATTCAGTCCCACGTCAGGAATACCCCCAAACCTTACCGACGGGGAAATGAAAAGATGATTTAGTGAGTGAAAACAATCATAAATCACAGCGAGGGGGGGGGGGGGGGGGGGGAGAGATTGGGGAATGCCAAAAAGAAGACAACAAAAAGTCTGAGGGCACTCAAACAAAATCATCCTCCGTTTGCGGCCACCCCTGTAGGAAAAAAACGGACTTCTGTCAAAAAAAAAAAAAAAAAGTTCCTTTCATAGACCGGTGCAGTCGAGATCCCTCGGTTTTCTCCCGCTTGTATTGTGAATGGAACCTCGCAGATTTGCGGCCAGCAAAAAAAAAATAAAAAATCAACACAGCCGGAGAGTTTCCGGCGGGTTGCGGATGATCATTTGTGTCGCGGTGTGTTCTTCTTCCGTTTCCGCTTGAAGAAGCAGCAGCACCTGCAGACAGAGACGCACATTCAACTGCTGGAGCTTACAAAGAAACAACACAAGGCCAGCGCTGATTGCTTTTCTACGCTACGTCGGCCAAAGTATTGATTTGTGAACTTCAAGTTCTTGAGGATTATTAGGGTCACGCTGCCACCTGTGGGAGAACTGGCAGAGTTATGTGCGATACTGAGTTCAATTCAGGCTAGTATCGGCAATACCGATCAGATATCGATACTTTGTGCAAATATACCTAATGTGTCTTGGTAAATATTAAAAAGTTGTGCATTACGAGTAGAGATGTCCGATAATGGCTTTTTTTTTGCCAATATCCGATATTGTCCAACTCTTAATTACCGATTCCGATATCAACCGATACCGATATATACAGTCGTGGAATTAACACATTATTATGTCTAATTTTGTTGTGATGCCCCGCTGGATGCATTAAACAATGTAACAAGGTTTTCCAAAATAAATTAAATCAAGTTATGGAACAAAATGCCAACATGGCACTGCCATATTTATTATTATTGAAGTCACAAAGTGCATTATTTTTTTTAACATGCCTCAAAGCAGCAGCTTGGAATTTGGGACATGCTCTCCCTGAGAGAGCATGAGGAGGTTGAGGTGGGTGGGGTGTATATTGTAGCATCCCGGTAGAGTTAGTGCTGCAAGGGGTTCTGGGTATTTGTTCTGTTGTGTTTATGTTGTGTTACGGTGCGGATGTTCCCCGAAATGTGTTTGTCATTCTTGTTTGGTGTGGGTTCACAGTGTGGCGCATATTTGTAACAGTGTTAAAGTTGTTTATACGGCCACCCTCAGTGTGACCTGTATGGCTATTGACCAAGTATGCTGAGCATTCACTTGTGTGTGTGAAAAGTCGTAGATTAGTGTGACTGGGCCGCCACGCAAATACAGTGCCTTTAAGGCACGCCCCCAATATTGTTGTCTGGGTGGAAATCGGGAGAAATACGGGAGAATGGTTGCCCCGGGAGATTTTCGGGAGGGGCACTGAAATACGGGAGTCTCCCGGGAAAACAAGAGGGTTGGCAAGTATGACTGGGAGACGCAACTGCTCTGTACTTCTCCCTATGTCCGTGTACCACTCCGTACAGCGGCGTTTTAAAAAGTCATACATTTTACTTTTTGAAACCGATACCGATAATTTCCGATATTACATTTTAAAGCATTTATCGGCCGATATTATCGTCAGTCCGATATTATCGGACATCTCTAATTACGAGTGTTGATGCTCTCGAGGAATCCTCTTCCAACAATATAAAATCACAGGGCGAAACGAATGATGGCGTCTTTCTGCACTGAATGCGTTTTTATTTATATTCAACTCTGGATGTAGTGTCTCCAAATAGCCTACTATAAAAGGATACACATACTTGCTGATTTATAATAATGAGTGAGTCATTTTAATTGCCAGTCATTTTCCTGAAATAAATGACACACTGAATGACTGAGCACAGCACATCGTACTTACCGAGGCGGAAGAAAAAGTAGTTCCTACCACTCGCGTTACATTTTAACAAGATATTAAAGTTAAACTACCAATGATTGTCACACACACACTTGGTGTGGCGAAATTATTCTCTGCATTTGACCCATCACCCTTGATCACCCCCTGGGAGGTGAGGGGAGCAGTGAGCAGCAGCGGTGGCCACGTCCGGGAATCATTTTTGGTGATTTAACCCCCAATTCCAACCCTTGATGTTGAGTGCCAAGCAGGGAGGTAATGGGTCCCATTTTTATAGTCTTTGGTATGACTCGGCCGGGGTTTGAACTCACAACCTACCGATCTCAGGGCGGACACTCTAACCACTAGGCCACTGAGTAGGTTATCAATGATTTAGTTACTTTACACTGTGTTTCTGTTAATGATATACATTATCAAAAATAACTTAAGTATCGATATTTTCATTTGAGAATCGATATTAGAGAATAAAGATCTGGTATCGGCGGTGTCTATATTTCAGTATCGACCCGCACATCACCACCGGCAGAACAATGCTTCCTGTCAATGGAGGTGAGAATCACCAAGGACCCCACTCACCCCCTGACAGACTTCCCCCCCCCTCCTGTAAATAGCACGATACGTAATGCAAAAAGCGGAGTAGATCTCACAATGAGATATTAAACTTGTGTGTGCAATATCATATTTTGGTATTACTCTTTTATAGTATGTTTATTCGGTAATAAGTTCAGTGTAATTAGCCTTTTATTGTATTATTTATACAATCCCTCCAGGATTTCACAAGCTTTTTTGCGATTGCAGCAGCTTTATCAGAAAGTTGCGAGGTTTTGAGGCTTTTCTTTTTTCAATATTGAGTCATTTGTTTTTATGAATTTGTAATCAATGTTGTTGTTTTTTTTAAATTTTTCTTGTAACTTTAACAGCAAAAAGCACAGAATTTCAAAAAACAAATACTGTATTGATGTTTTACTTGTTTTATACCACACAAACTTAAAAGCAGCTACTAGGTCAGGGGTCTTCAACATTTTTCCAGGGTAAGGACCACCAAACTGATGGAGGAAAGGACCCCTGACTTATATATCTTGCATGAAACTATGATTGTATTTTACATTAAACTGTTCATATTTTACATTAAACTGTTCATAAAAGGTACTTTATCATTGTGCAATACTACTGCTATTCAAATACCAGTATGGGGTCGCTAATCGTTAACTGTTAACGCACTATTCGCTAGCTATCTTACTTGTCAACATGAATATAATTATTTATTATAGATATGTTAATATTCAGTCACATTCAACTACATTGGCTAAATGTTTATATGTATTTACAGACATTTACATTTGTGAAAAATTAAAGGGGGTAATAAAAAAAATACAAATAAAATTAAGGACCAAATATTTCACAGCCCCCCTGCAGTACACTTCTACGGACCACCAGTTGAAGACTTTTGCACTAGATGGCAGTAAAAGCAGATACACATTACTGTACTGTTTTAATTAATCGTAACTAATATGAATAATTGTAGAAAGAAACACCACCAAAGGCTTCTTTATTGTAACCTTGTCCATCTTAAACATTAATTAATGTTTACATTTATCCCCCTATGTTAAGAACATTTGAGAACTATTGAGAGTGCTCAATAGTGTTAAATTATGTTGGTAAATGAAAGATGAGAGATTGTCATCACACATCCACATCTCTAAAATGCAACTGTTGCGTCTTTGCTGGGTCATTAATGCAAATTAAAACATGTTCCTGATTGATTTAACTCAAATAAATAAATACATCTAAACTAAGAATTAAATGTTTATAATTACCCAGAAGGCTCAGTTGTGTAGACAGAAACAACAAGCAGGTCTGAGCTATGTGGGAGGATGACACGTTTGAGGAGCGGATTAAATATTGTTACACGTTGTCAGTCCTGTTTTGTCTACACAAGTAACAAAGAAGTTTGGAATAGACAGTTGATTTGCGAATTTGAGACAAATTTGATCAGAGAAAATGAGGCTGAATGGCCAAAATGTACGGGGAAATTGCAGGCTTTGGGCAAAATTGCAGGGCTGCGCATAATTTGCAGGGATTGATTAAATTTGCGTGAATTGGCGCAATCCTGGAGGAACTTTACAGCATTTTCAACTTTTTAAAATGTTATAACAAAATTTTGAATAAATTTGTTTTCCTTATGTTTTTTTTTTTAAATTGTGGCTGGGAAATGCAACATAATTTAGTTCGGCAGTTCGTCTTTAATGTGAATGTCTGAATGATCCGTACTTTTCGGACCATACCTGTACTAAAACATTT
This sequence comes from Nerophis lumbriciformis, assembly GCF_033978685.3. Taxonomy (NCBI): domain Eukaryota; kingdom Metazoa; phylum Chordata; class Actinopteri; order Syngnathiformes; family Syngnathidae; genus Nerophis; species Nerophis lumbriciformis. The sequence goes on along the minus strand of NC_084562.2, from coordinate 10,511,125 downwards.
TAACAGATTTTTGAGTGCAGTCTGTAATATTCTATAGTCTCAATGAAACATTAAAGTTTTGGTTTTGATAGCTTACGGTCACACTTATCATTACACCATGTACTAAATAAAATGGTTGGTAAGCACAGTCAGAATTAATACGTACCTTAGGCGTACCGGGCTATAAGGTGCACTGTTGATTTTTGAGAAAATAACAGGATTTTAAATGCGCATTATAGCACGAAAAATACAGCACAATAAATCTAAATCTAAACAGTTTGAAATGTAGGATAGGGCCCCCTCATATCAGAATGTTATAGAACCCTAAAGTCGACAACTGTAAGACAAAGGAGGCAAAAAGGCTTTGTATGATTAAACAGTGAGACCAGGCTGAATAATATGGTGCAACAACAAAGACTGCAACATTAGTTTGACACGTTAAAAAATGGAAGTGTACACACAAAGATCAAAGACATGAATGATGAGCCAGAGTGATCATAAACACACAACGACAACAAAGCTGTTGATTATGACATAGGACAGTGACTGGGTCCTCTTAACGGTGTCTGAAGGCAAAACCTACAATAGGACCAAGTTTGATACTTAGTGCCTGCTTTTTAATGATTAATACTTTCATTTGGGCCTGATTTTAATGATCGGACATGATATAGTCCACATGTCAAGTTCTGATAGTTGTTTCAACTACGGGTTGTACCAAGCCTAGGCTGATCCACTCCCTGTCCCATGATTCTGAATTGGACGAGCAGAGAGGGACTCACCACAGGTTGAGCATTTTCACGCAGCTACAGAAGAGAGAGGAAAAGAGTGTAAAAAGAAAAGAAAGATAGATTAATACAGCGAGACCCAAGTGATGAGGACGGGCACGTGCAACACACACATGCACACACAGACAAGTAAACACAGAGGGAAAGTTTGCACATGACAATGCATTATGTTTCCTGGTAGATACTTTGATATGGTACAGATCAGTCATTTTGATATCACTTTTTTTCCACACCCTTGATGAGCGTAGCGGCCTCAGTGGCACAAAACCTAAGGGAGGGAGATACGACAGACTTGTCTGTTTCTGTATTAAGGGGATACAAACACCTCGACTCAAATAAACTAAGCCGGTCATCTCATGGCCTTCATTTTTGTCCTGTGTTTTGTTACAGTGCCACTTGTCTTGCTGAATTCATTGGCGGGTTTGTGCTGACGCAGTTATCACATCCCACCTACACACCCTGTGTTGGAAAATGCAAACCAGTTCAGGGTTTTACCAATACGAACAGTATCATGTCCAGCTTGAATGACAGATGATCAAACATTTTTTTTTTGTATTTAAGCATCTGCGCATATTTTTTTAAACTATTGAGAGTGTTGATATATGAAGTGCATACTAACAATGACATTTTATTTGTATATCACTTTTCATTCGTATAAAATGTAGCACAAAGTGCTTTACATTTAAAAACAAACAAAAAAACAGTCCTGTACCTCCCGTTTTAATTGCATAATCGCAAATTGAAACAGTCAACTCCTACCCCTTTTTTTCCTGTCTCTTTCTCTCTCTACCACACACATGCACACATAATTAAAAGTCATTTAAAAAACGTATGTGATTGAGCATGGAGGAACCATGTGATTTAACACTATCTTAGGGAGCCAGGTGCACTAGGGGCTGCATGATGAGGGGCCACGACCGCAGCGACCCTGACCCAGGGCACACAGAGGGACCAGGGAGTCCTTTTGCTGAGGAACCCATGAGCCAGAACCACAGCAGCCGTGGCACATCAGAGCCCCCGCTGAGGAAACACTTGAAATAGCTATATAAATCAAATACACTAAATGGATAGAATACCTGAATAAAATATATAAATAAGACAGTATAGAAAAGCATAAATATTACATAAAAATTTAGTTAAATGCTAAAATAAGATTAATTAAATTGGTATGGGGTAAATAAAAGCTAACAAATACTAGATAAACACAGAGTTAAAGACAATAAAAATCATAGCATTCTTTGCACCCCTGAGGGCCTCCGGCAGGCTGTCCCGCAACTGTGGGGCGTAATAATAAAGTTAAAGTTAAAGTACCAGTGATTGTCACACACACACTAGGTGTGGCGAAATTATTATCTGCATTTGACCCATCACCCTTGATCACCCCCTGGGAGGTGAGGGGAGCAGTGGGCAGCAGCGGTGGCCGCACCCGGGAATCATTTTTGGTGATTTAACCCCCAATTCCAACCCTTGATGCTGAGTGCCAAACAGGGAGGTAATGGGTCCCATTTTTATAGTCTTTGGTATGACTCGGCCGGGGTTTGAACTCACAACCTACCGATCTCAGGTCGGACACTCTAACTGTAATGACGCCTCCCCGTGTGTATGGGTCCGGACTTTTGGAATAATTAAAAGACCTGAACCGGAAGACCGAAGGGACCGCTAGGGCATACTTGCCAACCCTCCCGGATTTTCCGGGAGACTCCCGAAATTCAGCGCCTCTCCCAAAAACCTCCCGGAACAAATTTTCTCCCAAAAATCTCCCGAAATTCAGGTCATGGACCTGAGTCCGCTAACCCACAATATAACCAGCATACCTGCCCAATCACGTTATAACTGTAGAATGATGGAGGGCGAGTTCTTGGTTTCTTTTGTGGGTTTATTGTTAGGCAGTTTCATTAACGTCCTCCCAGCGCGGCAACAACACACAACAACAGCAGTCACGTTTTTGTATACTGTAAAGCAGTTCGTCTGCAGTAAACAGCAATGTTGTGACACTTTTAAACAGGACAATACTGCCATCTAGTGCATTTGATGAAAGCACTTTTGTGCGTGCCACACATCAATGAGAGGGTGTTCAGCATGGTTAGAAAAATAGTGACAGAGAATAGAACAAGGATGGACAATTCAACCCTTAACTCAACAATGAGTAGATGAGTGTTATGTGTGTGTATATGTGTAAATAAATGAACATTGAAATTCAAGTATTTATTGTGTATATATATATATATATATATATATATATAGCTAGAATTCACTGAACGTCAAGTGCTTATACAACACAATTGTGTTGTGTGTGTGTGTATATATAAATATATATATATATATATATATATATATATATATATGAAATACTTGACTTGGTGAATTCTAGCTGTAAATATACTCCTCCCCTTTTAGCCACGCCCCAACCACGCCCCCCTCCCACCCACCACGCCCACCCCCACCCCCCTCCCCCCACCTCCCGAAATCGGAGGTCTCAAGGTTGGCAAGTATGCGCTAGGGCTCATATGATAAACGCAACTCGGAAAGATGAGAAAGCCCAAGACCATTAAGGCATTTAAAAACCAGTAAAATAATCTTAAAATCGATTTTGGAACACAGAGGGAGCCAATGCAGTGATTTTAAAACCGGTGTGATATGGGCCCGCCTTCTGGTCCTAGTCAGTACACGAGTGTTAATCTAATCAGTGTTTCCCATACATTCATCTATTAGTGGCGGTTGGCCATAAACAGAGATGGCGCTACATGTTCGCTCAAGAACAGAACACATTATGATGGGACTGTCTGGGAATGTAGCTCGCCATTACAACTTTGCACAGAAGATAGCATTGTAACTCTGCTTTGAATACAGAGTGGGAAGGATTAGTCTTGCCATCTAAACGACTTTGTCACTACACTTTGTATTCAGACCGCCTTTAGAATGACTATCGACAAATCTAGAGACCTTTTCTGGTTGGGCATCTGAAATCCCTGACAGACAGCACCTTTTTGTTTGTGAGGCTGCTTCAAAAACAATTTTTTACTTTTGGATGGTATTGTAATCTTGTGCTTCTATAAGAGAATTCATCACTGCAATAATGTACTGTATATGTAAATTGTCTTGGTTTTCATCCAAAGTCACGTTATTTTGTCAGTGAAAAAGGCTAGCGAGCACACTAGTCGGAGTCTCCTCACTCATTTTGACTAGTGTATGCATTGACCGGATTACAGACCCATTATATAACAACCCGCACCACCTTTTAGATAACTATCTGCGGTTAAGGTAAAGGAACATGTGCAGTCAAAATAAAATGCATGATTAATCTGTGTATATACATGATGATAATATTTTGTGAATAATCACATGCAATAACTTTGACAGACCTAATTTCTTAAGATACTTAAGGTTTTTTTTTTTGCTCACTTTTGGTCTCTCCTGCAGACTTCATTAAACTACATGAACACACATAATGGACAATAATGCAAATTAGAAGACTACAAAACTATCCCTACCTCCCTATAACCCGCCACACGCACGCATGATCTAGAAACTTGTATTTTTTTAACCTGAATATAAGGAGGATGAGCTACAAACTTTAAAAGCTGTGTCCTAAACAGATCCAGTTTTAGTGAAACACTAAGCATCACGCAGCAGTATTGCTAAGTGTTGGACAAGAAATACAAACTACCAAAATAATAAAACAAACACATACTGTACAATGTCTGCTCTCACTGCGATGCCGACTGATGAGATGTTTATATCTTCCGGTTTAGATGAAGAATTAATCATAATCCTCACAAAGGCTATTAAAAAAAAGTGCCGCAAACTATGATATTTTTGTGTCTTTTTCGCTATCCCCGGGTTTAAGTTGGATGCTAAAGTTGACTTTTCAGTTTACAGCCCCAACCTTCTTCTGTACACGTTGGAAGCATTATTTATAATCGAGAATTCACTTTCACCAACTCAGACGCAACGCAGCAGCTCACCGGGTCAATATGTCACTGTAGCAGCATAAGCTAGTTAAATCTGATCACGGCGCGGCTAAAAATAGTTTGTCTGCGTTAGCGCTTATAATAACAATATTTGGTTAATGTTCAAGTCATGGTATCTAAATAGAGTATTGTTGGCAGTTTTTAGATGTTTTTATAGAGGGTTTTATGGGCAAAATAGTGTACTCCCATTAGCTGCATTGTTAGCCACCTCCTACTTGCTGTATTTTATGACTTGGAACAAATAAAAAAAGAAAAACAGATGTGTTCTTGTCTTAGGTCAAATTTCAATGAAAAGTCAACTTTCCCTTAATCAAAAATGCTTGGGAGATGTGTGTCCTAATTGTGAATCGTCAATTAAATATGAGTGGTGATGGACACGAGGTTACACAGTTTTTTGTGTACATTTGACAAAAAGCTAAGAGATGTGTAATATTTGACATGGAAAAAGTGGCAATAACAATGCAGTGGAGGAGTGACACAATTGATGCCATGAGGAGTGTTAAGAAATGCATGTCCAGCATCATTGCAGCACTGTTAAGTGACATAGACTCGCCATCAGAGCGCCTGTCAACCAGTCATTATATTAAACAGGTGTGTGAAGGGACACGTCCTCATTGAGCAAAAATAATTTAGTGCAAATTCATTGTTATTCATAATAGGACAACAATCTATTGTTGCATATTTTAAGTTTTGTTTGGAAAAGCAGAAACACTACAGTACATGTAGTGCACTGATACAGTGATAGCAAAATGTTCATCTTTCAGGCTAATTTTAGAAGGAAGACATAGAATATACACTTTGGGATCAACGTGAGCTCATTACAACATCAACAAGCCGCCTGCTGCAGACTGGCAACATTTGGTCAATATTAACCAATCAATATTAAGTAACTTGTCACCTTGTATGCATTTTTATTCAGTAAATCACTTTTTTTTTCTCGCATTTTCTTAGTCAGCAGTGACACCTTTAGCAGAGTAGGTGGTGAGCCATGCTCGATGGCGTCATTGCTGCTAGGCGCTAAAGAGAGGGATGTAATAGGCTCCAAATCATCATGATTGGCATCTTTGAAAAGTTGATTCAGATGAAAGGCACAAGGGGCAAACAAATGGGTGTAAAGATGGGCAACCCACACAGTCGAAACAGGAGATACAAGACTAAAATGACGGGAATCACAAAATCCTCAGCATAGCAAAAGACAGCGAGAGGGAGGCAAAAGAAGGTTGAGAGGAAGAGCAGGAAAGAAGAGGCAGCATAGGGATATGGAGGAGAAGAGGTGCGGCTGCATGACACATACTTGGCCTCGTCCACCACTTCCACCTCTGCCTGGGCTGTAATTGGTGCATTGGAATGAGCTGCTAGTGGATCGTCAGCATTCAGCTCCCCGTTGGTTGAACTGACCACCTGTAGCACACACATGCAATGGTCAAGTCAAATATATCCGCTTGTTTTCAACCACATAACTCCAAAGTTAACATTACGCTCACTGCACGGATGTGTGCGTCAGTCTCACAATACAAGTTGTTATAATGTTGGATACGTGTCATGAACACTGCCAAAGTGTCAAATTATAAGGTGCATGAATTTTGGCATGAATTTTGGCGTGAGCTTGCACGCGGTTTTGGATGCCTCTGTTCTCAGGGCTTTGCAGTCTGGCTACGTTGTGGCGTCATAGCGAGATGGACGTTCTTATTTCAAGCTCTCAGCCAGAGGGCGAGGAGCTCCTTCCCCACTGCTTCAGGCTATGAAGAAAAACAAATTATAAAAATAACATACACCCCTTAACAATCTTACAAAAACGGGCACTTAGAATTATCCATAATGTGGGGTTCAAGGAGCACACAAATAGCTTATTTTTAAAAGGTCAAAACTGTTAAAATTTCCTGATTTAGTAGAATATTTGACAGGGCTTTTTATGTGAAAAGCAAGACGTTATCAATTGCCTGCAAATATTCAAAGTTTATTCATAGAAAGGGATGTGGGGTGTAACCTCAGAGGAACGGCAAAATATAAACACGCTTTAGCACTTAGCACAAGGAAAAGTTTTTGTGTCTCAGTCTGTGGGGTAACAATATGGAACAGCCTGAGTGATGAGCTCAAACACTGTTCAAACATTGAGCATTTTAAGTAATTGTACAAATCTAATATTTTGGTTCGGTATAATGAGGTCTAGGTTTATTTTGAATGGGAGTATGAATGACTTATATGATTTACTTATGATGATATATTGAAAATTGTAAGCACATTGTTCTGGGCAAATTAAGTTACGGTATGTGGCTCCAGATGAATGTGATAAAATATGGTTCAGAGGAAACTGGATATTAGTTAAAGTAACCATGTAAAAAAGGGGGGATTCAAAAAGTGTATACTTCTTCCCATTACCCTTCTGAGATATGTTTAATTTAATTAAATTTTTTGTGAAATAATAATATTGCCATTGAGCATAAGATTGTTCACTGGAGATATGTTTGTATATTATGTGCTACATGTATGAGGTGGAGTTAACTATGACATACTCAATAAACATCTTGACTTGATTTGACAAAAAAATATAGGATAAAGTATTACTTTCATCTAATTGTGGCATGCACATAACACTGACATGCAGTGACATAAATGCTGCTAAAAGCAGCTATTTGTTTATGCAGGATCTGAATTGGGTGTACCTGATATTGTGACTGAGTGAATCTAAATAATGTCTACGAAAAATGCTTTCGACCATGTCTTGGAAAAAAAAAGCGGTGACAACTTCCATCCATCCATCCATTTTCTACCGTTTATTCCCTTTGGGGTCGCGGGGGGCGCTGGAGCCTATCTCAGCTACAATCGGGCGGAAGGCGGTGGACAAGTCGCCACCTCATCGCAGGGCTAACACAGATAGACAGACAACATTCAGACTCACAGCCACACACTAGGGCCAATTTAGTGTTGCCAATCAACTTATCCCCAGGTGCATGTCTTTGGAAGTGGGAGGAAGCCGCAAGATATATATTTGAACAGTGTACATTTTCAAAAGATAAATTATGATACTTTTATAAAGAGAGGTGCATGGTTCCATTTGCAATCTGGGAACGCCTCCAGAAACACACATCTTGCAGACGGACGCAAAAAATGAGTTATAAAAGTGACGGTGGAGCAAAATTTACACAGAACTTAAACCAAAGCATATCCAATAGATGTTATCTAGACCACAAGGAAGTGTTTTAAAATATAGTCAAAACCATCATAGGTTGCCTTTAATGGGATGTATGTATCGAGCAGGCGTGATGTTTTAGAAGTAGGCCAAGTTCTGCTTTGTGACAACAATTTGGTTTGTCACCTATGTGGAGGATATATAGTATTATAGTTAAAGTTAAAGTTAAAGTACCAATGACTGTCACACACACACTAGCTGTGGTGAAATTTGTCCTCTGCATTTGACCCATCCCTTTGTTCACCCCCTGGGAGGTGAGGGGAGCAGTGGGCAGCAGCGGTGCCGCGCCCGGGAATCATTTTTGGTGATTTAACCCCCAATTCCAACCCTTGATGCTGAGTGCCAAGCAGGGAGGTAATGGGTCCCATTTTTATAGTCTTTGGTATGACTCGGCCTGGGTTTGAACTCACAACCTACTGATCTCAGGGCGGACACTCTAACCACTAGGCCACTGAGTAGGTAGGCCACTGAGTACCAAACACATTTTTATATACAGTATATAGAACTATTATACTAAAGCTATACAGCGCGAAATACATAATTGCATTTGATTATATGCAGTTTTTTTCTTTTGGTAAAAGACAAATATTCTGTCATCTTGGGCTTTGGGAAACAGACTCCTCCTTGCTAGCTACAGTCCTCAATAAATGAGCTTGCTTGTGTCAACCCAGTCAGCTGTATTTTGTTACATGGGTATTGCTTTCTGCTTTATCCCTTCTTAACCATTATGCAACTCATCCTGTAGTCTGTGTGCAGAGCTGTAGCGATACAGATGGGTGTTTGATGACCAGGAGATGTGGGCCTAATAAAATATCTACAATCGACACTTTTAACATTTTATATTTGGCATACAGCAAAATACTGTAGATATGAGTGTAAACTTGATGCACGTTAAACACTCAGAACAGTACAAGTTGTATCTTAATATATCAATACCCTAAAGCTGTATACAGAAAGGCACCACGCTGTTTTTGAAAATTGTACATAGGGTGAAAGACTTCAGCAAAAGAACGACAAGGGATGTTCAAGGAAGAAAAATACACACCAGAATCTCGAGGATAGACGGTCTTGCATTCAGAGTACTAAAATCTGAAATACAACCCCTGCAAAATGTGGAATCATTCATCTGGGAGGATGTTTTTCAGTTGTTTAATTTTGTAAAAAAAAAAAGAAAAGAAAAAAGATAACAGACATGACACTAAACTCGTCAGTTGAAATGGCAACTTTCTGGCTTTTAGAAACACTAAAATAAATCAAGAAAATAAATTGTGGTAGTCAGTTTCCATCTATTTTCTACAGCTTGTCCCTCTCGGGGTCGCGGGGAGTGCTGGAGCCTATCCCAGCTGCATTCGGACAAGTCGCCACCTCATCGCAGGGCCAACACAGACATAATTTTCATATTAAGCAAAGTTAAAATATGGAATCACTCAATTTGGAGAGAAAAAAATATGGAATTTTGGTTTGACAAAAAACACACCACTAGTACCTTGTTGCACCACCTCTGGCTTGTTAAACAGCTTGCAGTCTCTGAGGCATGGACTTAACAAGTGGCAAACAGCACTCCTTATCAATTTTAGTCCAGATTTCTCTAAATGGCTGTTGTCAGATCAGCTTTGCAGGTTTAACTTTTGTCAAGGATACACCCCCCCCCACCATTTTTTTTCAATTAGATTGAGATTTGGACTATTTGTAGGATATGACATTGACCTTAAGAATCTTTATTTAAGGAACATTTTTGCCGTTTTTGCTCCATGGCAGAATACACTGTCATCTTGAAAATTATGTCAACATCCCCAAACGTCCTTTCGATTGATGGAATAAGAAAAATGTCCAAAATGTCAATGTAAACTTGTGCATTTATGAAAGCTGTAACAGCAGCCATCTCCCCAGTGTCATGACTTGACATGCAGCCTCACATCATCAATGACTGTGGAAATTAGCATGTTTTCTTCAGGCAGTCTTTCAAAACTCTCATTGGCGTGTCACCATCAAATCACTCGCCAAACAGCAATAGATGATATCTGTCTATTCTTTGTTTATAATGTATTTTTTCTGCTGGATCTACTCTCTATTTTATGCTGCCCTTTTTATGTTGCAGCTGTTACATATTCTGTAATATTGTACATGGTAATTGGGATTTGTTATACATTGCATATATTATATTATATTTTTATATATCAGTATATATTATATACTTTATATATAATATGTAAATATTACATATCTGTTATATTTTATATTGCTACTATGGTACATTTTCAGTCTACTTTATATCTGCATTATGCTTTCCACCCTTACCCTTTCCATCCTTTGAAACTGAGCTACTGTGTGGAACAATTTCCCTTGTGGATCAATAAAGTTTGTCTAAGTCTAATGCTTTAAGTTTTCTATCTTGATGCTTTAATGTTTCCATGGTCTACCAGTATGTCTGCCTCTTACAACCTTCATGTTGTTTACACTTGGTCCAGATTTTAGACACAGCTGATTGAACAATCAACATCTTTTGTTACATTGCGTGATGATTTGCCTTCTTGAAAAAGTTTGAAAATCTTCCCCTTTGTTTTAATTGACATCTCTTGTGTTGGAGCCATGATTCATGTCAATCCACTTGGTGAAACAGCTCTCCAAGGTGTGAACACTCCTTTTTAACTACAAACTAATGTACATATTTATTGTCATGCAGGTGTTAGCTTTGAAAATGTTACAGGGTGATTCCATAATTTCCCCTCAAAATTGAGAGATTCCATAATTTTTTTGATGATATATCTAAAAATGTAACTGTTACTATCGCAATTTATACTCTTGATTTCTATTAGTGTTTCTTAAAGCCTGAAAGTTGCCATTTGAAATGCAAATGCTTTGTGTCATGTCTGTTCCATTTCTTTTGCCAAAATAAAACATCCTCTAAGACTGGTGATTGATTCCATGTTTTTTTTTCCGGGGATTGTATATCCTGAATTGCAGAGTATTTCAGTGCAATGTCATTCAGAGATAGTACAATGTTAAAGCAGAAGTTGTCAGAAGCCACATGGATGACAGCAAAGTGAAAATTGGGAGAATCAGTGGAGTCGACCGCTAATGTTTTCTACGAAAATAAAGGGCAGGGCATATGATACATTTTGGTGGAAAATATATTGTCCCACAAATTATTGCCGATATACGATATTATTGTCAGCATTATTTTGACACCAATTTAAGCACTAATGTGATCATAATAACTACAAATATACAATAATGCAAGCAACCCTTTAAAACGCAATAAACTTTTAAATTTTCATTAGTATTTTTTACCAATTGTAATTTAAAAGTCAATGACTTTTTATTACATTAAATAAGTACTGAAACAAACATAAAATGGACTCTCAATCTCTGTCAGCAAGAAATAAATAGTGAACATCTGGAAGTGCAATTTTTTACTAGTTGGAAAAACTGGGTAGGGTAGTTTCTTTTGTTGTCTTTTTTTTGTTGCCATCAATATCTAACCAACCCCAGCATAATGGCTTGTTCATACGTGTCTGACGGTTAATCTTGCTTGTTTGGTTTGAAGCTGAAATATTCCTACAACGGGACATTTGTCTTTACTATCATTCTAATTTTTGTTACCTTGCGATGCTTCTCACCAGCGAGTCTTTGTCTTTGTCAGAACCTAGTATTCCCGCCTCCATTCAGACAAAGATTGTGGATAACTGACAAGAGGATTCACTCCCTTCATTTAATTCTACTATTGAACGAGCGTGCTCCGGTGCTGCGAACCATGCAAAGAATGAACCCTCTTGTACCCTGTTTGAAAGCGACAGACAAAGAAAACCAGTACACTAACATGGCAGTTTATTGATACCGACAAAATTATTGAGTTCATTTTCATTTATCATTCGATTAATCTACTTATCGGCCCAGACCTTGTTATCAGAAGGTTTGATGTTTTAACATTAAGATTACAGTGGCTGACTTAAACAAAAGTCATTTATTTTTGATGGCGACGGTTTGACCCATAAACAGACCTTTTGAGAGAAATTGTTTAGAATACGAATGAGTTGTGATGAGCCTCTAAGTTTCCTTTACAAATGAAACTTAAGTTTCTCCTACATGGCCATTTAAGTTTTACAGTATCAGGAGCATGCTTGAAATCAGGTCATCCTGCCATGCAAGAAGCTTCTCCATCTCATGAGAGATATAGAGATGTAAAGATCTGCAATAAAAATCTGCAGGTATATCATATCATCGTCATCGACTGTGCTGGGGGGCACCATGATGACATGCGGATGGTGGTGTGGGGAAAAATAACATTCTCCAGCCAGAGGTACAAAGGTGTGGGACAGGAACATGGTTATAGATCTGTCTCATACACGTCATTAGCTCTTGTAAATCTAATACATGCAGGTTAAAGTGCCAAAACAATATCAGAACAGTTTGTGATCCTTGACCTTGTCAGGGAAAGTGTTTAATCATGGTCTTATGTAGACTGGTATTAGAAAGAAGTAGGGGATTACATCAAAGTGCTTCTGACTTACATGTCACATGTATACTTGCCTCTAAGATGTATGAGACAGATCTGACTCCACAGACCTAGAGAGGGTTACTGGCTGATCAGGTGAGGGGTGTATACCTGCACTGAGCCCCCATGCCTGTCCGCTGCCAAGTGGGAAGTCAGATAGGAGGAGTTTGCTTGGCGAGTGGGCTGCACCTCCCATGCTCCTCGTCGATCAGAGACTGCAGTCTGCTCGGGAGTCAGGGACGCCGAGTGATGGGAAGGGAAAGTAGATTTGGGAGTGCAATGGGAGAGGGAGGGGTGATGGAATAGTTGCATTAAGAAATATGGGTATTTGAGTGTGCCAGGCCAGGTTCATGCAAAGCACCATGAAAATTGGAGAATAAAAAAAATGGAACGGAATAAAAAGAAGTGAAACCAAACAAAGCAAGACTTGAGCCAGAGGACTGAACAAGAAACTGTGTGCATGAAATGTGTGACTGACACCAAAATAGGTGAAGACGTGCATCTGAAGCTGGCCTCCATTTAAGGAATAGACAGTGACAGAAGACTCATACTAAAACAATGTTTGAACTGACCAAATGTTGTCCCAATAACAATTACAGTGGTCAATAGAGGTGGGAATCTTTAGACACCTCACGATTCAATTCAGATTTTTGGGGTGACGATTCAATTCAGAATCGAATCTCGACTCAACTCAAAAGTCGTTATTTATTATTTGGTAAATAAATCATAATTAAACCTTTTCAAAACAGTTCACAAGTTACAAAAAACCCTCTTGGCTGCCGACGTAAAACATGCACACTTATTTACAAATATCACTGAATGTTAATCGATCTAATAAAAAATAAAGCAACCACAACCAAATCCCTGCCTTACAATACTTGGGATAGACATTTACTTAGCAATTGAGAATACATACAAATACAATACTAAGAAAAGGGAATACCAAAAATTTATAAAAGCAACAATATCAATAATAACAACTACAATAGTTGTTCAATGTTTATAATTCAAAAATTTTGTTCTGGAAAAAAAAGGGGCGAGAAACATTTATTTTTTACGTTCATCATTTTAGAATCACAATAAATAAAGATAGCGATTTAAATGAAAATCAATTTTGTGAAGATTACTAGTGGTTAACTCAATAATGACAACCATTTCAATTGAAAACCCTGTAAATATTACTATAATATGAAAAAACAAAAAACACAACTAAATTAAAAGTTTTTTATGTACGGACCGAGCTGTCTGGCACAGAAAATTATGCTGGCTTATCCATTTCATTGTGGTCACCCTTAAGTTTTTAAAGATCATTTACAGGTAAAACTCAAAACATTTTATTATCTTGCAAAGGTTCATGTATTCCAGCAAATAGATTCACAAGGTGAAACTACTATATGACATAGGCTCATAACATGCAACTCAAGATATTTCAAGATTTCTTTTTATATAATTTAGATAATTATGGTTTACAGTTTATAAAAATCTAGGAAAATTGTGGGTTTTCAAAAACTGTAAGCCATGATCATCAAAATTATAAAGGCTTGATGTATCTTACTTTGCATGTAATGAGTTTATATCACATATTAGTTTCACATTTGAAGTTAAATTGTTGACATGAATGGACTTTTGCATGAAATTGCTTTGGTTTCTGAACGATTCAGTTTTCGTCTGACCTTTTTAATGAAAACTGAGGTACCACTGCGTTTTGTCTACACCTATCGTGATGGTAATTCCATCAAAATTTAAGATCTCATAGCATATAAGGGGGAAAAAAAGTATGCTTCCAAATCATTTTGTTGGTTGAGTGGCTTGCTATAAGGGCATTGTACAAAGTCTCTGGCATCACCAAATTTAGTGACCTGCACAGTGTTTGCCTAAAAACTGTAATAATTGTTCATTTCAAGACCTGTAGTTGGCAAGTAAGTTTGTGTGTTAATCATGTCATACTCAACACAAGGGTAAACAATTGTTTTAGAAATTGCAGGGACTATGATTAAGATAAAATTAGATGGTTACGTCACGATTTAACCTACATTTTCTGATTAGAGGATACTGCTGTCGTAAAGGCATAAACCAACCTGACATATACAATGGAAATACAAAACGTTTCCTACCTGATTTCTTATGGGTGGGTGAGCTGAGGTCCGGTCTCTGTGAGGATGGCTTTCTCTTGTGACTGCAGACGCCCCAGAGTCTATATGGACGGATCCCACTGGTGTGGGCTGCAAGGAACACCAACAACTCACAAAAACTTGTGCAAAACCTAATATTACTGCGTTAACATTTGATATGTGCTACTTACAATCTGCCTGCCAACCCAGTCGTACGTGTAGTCAAAGGTGTAACCTTTGCGCTCAAACAGTTCAGTGAATAAAGTCCTTAAATATTCATAGTCCGGCTTTTCAAAAAAATCCAGTCGTCTTACATAACGCAGGTAAGTGGCCATCTCCTCTGAAAGAAACAATACAAAATGGTTTGAATTCAGCTTATGATTGTGGTGACTTATCTGTTAAACACCAGACTACAATTGCCCTGTTACAATCAAAGAGTTACAGCACTGGAAGATGAATCAGAATACCTGGGAAGTTCTCACACAACACCTCGATGGGAGTGTTTCTTTTGGTATCTCCAATCTTCTGGTATCTTTCTTTTAGTGTATCAGCCTGCAGGAGATCCAATGCAGGTATAAAACAAGTACAAACCACCTCTAATGCCCAAAGTAGGCATATCTGGACTGGATGTGATGATGTTTTACATTTTGGCGAAACTGCAGTTGAGTACTGTATACTTTATTATCACTTAGCGGTAATCAGAAACAATTGAAGTTGTACATTGTGTAAATTCTTCTACTTTTCAAAAAAAAACAGTATCAGGAGCATGCAAAAATCCTTAAAAATGACAATCATGCCAATGAGTGTATGAAAACTTCTAATCATAATTAAAAGAACAGAATGTCACAAAAGTGAATACACATTTCAGCAACCATTTTAATTACAGTATATTGTATATTCAAGGGACAATACTATAAGAATTTAATTAGAATATTATTTACAGTAGTCAGAGTTGTGTTGTTGACATCTATTCATACAATAATGGCTGTAAGTCTCAATATTATTATTTTTAACCTGTCCTGTCCAGCTATGTAAGGAAAAAAATATTGTTGATTTATTGATTCCCATATCTGCTGTATAGATATACTTTACAAATAGAGAGGTGTGGGATAATTCTCCAGTTGCATTATTCGTATTTAACTTTAATAAATGTTGGGACATATTTGGTGTTTTGCACAACCAGACCGGATCAGTAAAGGATAGGAAGAATAACAAGACAGTGGGGTGAATTGTGGGGACAAGAAGGATGAGACAGAGAGAAACAATAAAAACAACAACATCAGCAGAATCCTCAGAAACTGTATCTACAAATATATATATATTTTTTTGTACCAATGATTGTCACACACACACTACGTGTCGTGACAGTATGGTATTTGTATTCAGATTAACAAATGAATAATTACTACACTACAATCATAATACTATTAATAGTGATGCCAGTTAATAAGACTGATAATATTAACTTCATAATCATTACTATCACTTCAAATGTATAATATATTTATATAATCTCAACAACTGCAGCATCTTGAATACATTAGTAAATTATGGGGAAAAAGAGAGAGAAAAATATTTATTTATGTAATAACATGATAATGACAGAATGAGTCATGCTTAGTGCTGTGCTGTGTTGTAGGTGATGTGTCTTTGTAGGAGTGCAAGTTTGTACTTATGTATGAATCTGTGTTTGCTAATGTGTGTATGTGGGAATGTATGCGTGTGTAAGTATGTTTTTTTTTGTCAGAGTATGTGTACAAGGTATTATTTTCAAAAGGAGAGTAAATGTACTGGTATGTTCATTTCCAGGCTGTACACAGACTACTCTAGAGCAGTGCTTCTCTATTATTTTCTGTTACACGCCCCAAGGGAAGAGGAAAAACATTTTCGTGCCACCCACACTGTCTGTCGCGACTATTAACATCTAGTGTCTATATAATTTTTGTAATATGTACACATCAGCATAACATTGTATCGTTCTCAACTTTTAACAAAAAAAGAAAGAAATGCAATCAACTTACAGCAAAAAAACAACTTAAACATTGTTTTTAGTCCGCAACAGAAAATATTTTATGTTAATCAATTTGCCTGAACATTTTAATTTTTTTAAAATCCTTATTTAAACTATAAACAGTTTTTGACCGAGTTAAACCATTTGACACCAAAAATAAAATTAAATAAACTCAATAAATAATAATACATTCAAATTAATTCGCAACATTAACTCAGGAGCACAATATATAAAATAGTTTAACCCAGTGTTTGTCAACCATAGGGCCCATTGCTGGGGTGTGAGTGCCCCCCAGAGTGTCACCAAAAATATCTGTTTCTCAGCTCTGGTCTGTACGGGCCGCAGCAGTACAATACACTTTTCCACCATTTGTGGCAGTAACTACAATATCAAACCAGAGTCGTGCATAGAGAAGAGCGCGGCCAACTAAACAAGAGGCGCCATCTTTGTGTTCGACTTTCTCTTCTGCTCTTACCAAGTAGCATTATTTTAGTTTTACTGAGAATCAAAGATAGTCTGTTTTTGTCAAACTGTCTCTTTAATTTGTTAATTTCTTCTGTTATTATTTGTATTAGCTTCTGTATGTTCTCTCCTGCACATAACGCAGACTTTGTGTCGTGTGTTTACCTTACACAAGACACTGTAGTGTGTCGGTCTGCAGTGTTGACGGCAAACCTTCACTTCCCATATTTGTCTCCTTTACAAATTGTGGGGAAAGAGATGTAAAAGCTTTCCACATTTATCGCGGGTAGAGCAGCCCCATGCTGCACAACATGGCATTTTACACGCCGAAAAACTAACAAGGAAGCGGCACAGACACACAATATCACTCAAAGTTGGTAGCAGTCATGGCGCTCTGTAGACAATGACTAAACTGCATGAGTGCCTTTTGACTAGTCATTGAGATCGCCTGAAACCGGGTTGGCCATACTCTTTATACACGACTCTGTATCAAACAAACCGAAGAAGTCTGGAGCTAAAGTCTTTGAGTCTTCTGTACCTTCAGTTGTATTTCATTTTTATTAAATGGTAAATGGGTTATACTTGTATAGCGCTTTTCTACCTTCAAGGTACTCAAAGAGCTTTGACAGTATTTCCACATTCACCCATTCACACACACATTCACACACTGATGGCGGGAGCTGCCATGCAAGGCGCTAACCAGCAGCCATCAGGAGCAAGGGGTGAAGTGTCTTGGCCAAGGACACAACGGACGTGACTAGGATGGTAGAAGGTGGGGATTGAACCCCAGTAACCAGCAACCCTCCGATTGCTGGCACGGCCAATCTACCAACTTCGCCACGCCGTCCCCATTGACAATTTATTTAAAAAACATACAGTATATATTGTTACTATTACTCTTTTTGTTAGAATTTAATTTAGCACTGTGTAAATGTATTCTTCATCAGTTTTTATGAGTCCTTTCTGTTGCAATATATTTGATTAGTATGTATTTTTGTAATCAGCCTGACCTAAGTCTTGATAATAACCTTTCTAATTAACAGTTTAGAAGGATAAACCGTGTCAGATGATATGAAAACATGTAAGTAAATTAGATATAATTATGAAATATGATTACAATTAAGAGTGACATTACACATTCAGTGTTAAATATTTGAGTGGGCTCTGGCCCCTACATAGTGGAAAAGTTAGGCCCTGAGTTCAAAAAAGTTAAGAACCCCAGCTTTAACCTACAAAACAAAAATTAATACAACAATGTGTGCGGATTTTTTAAATCATAAATCAAAATGAGGAAGTGAAGATTAATGTGCGCAGTTTTTGGAAGTGGGGTTTGAAACATGATACTGATAAAGCATGTTCCCCGCCTTCCCTCCCCAGGTGGGCCCACCTTGATATTTGAGAAAAATTACTCAAGAGGAATAGAACAATTAACATATTTAACCTAAAAGACGGTATTTTGGTTTGGAACATTTAAGTTAGTTTATGTAATAGTAAGTCACGGAAGCTGCCCAATCACATCCTTACTGTATGCTTACTTTCTGCCAAAAAAGTTATTCCATTGACCAAACTATACTGGTGTAAGATCATTGCCCCCTCCAGAGTACCGAATCACAAGCGTGAACGCAGCCAGCCTTAAAGATTAGGCAAGTTAGTAAACAGAAGTAGTTCCGATGGTAATTTTATTTTAGGTGTTTTTTTTCAGATGTATCTTACTGTCTTTGTTTATTTTTGTGATTTTTATTATGTATTTTATCTATTCTTCTGAACAGCACTTTGGTCCACTATTTTTGTGCTCTACAAATACAGTTGGATAATGAAAATAATGGTGATCAATGAGGCAGATACATTTTACTGTAATCTACAGGTTATATGTATATACCGGTAATTGATATAGAACCCATGCTTTAGCAAAATATATATATTTTGGGTCCGTACAGTTATAAAGTGGTTGCTGATGTGAGCAGTTGCACTCTTGTGAGCCACTGATGGCTCTTTTGATCTTGGACATGGTTTAAAAGTTGTCCTACCTTCAGTCCTTGCCATGGCAAACTCCCCCGAAGGAAATACATGAACATGTGACCTAAGGCTTCCAGGTCATCTCGTCGGCTTTGCTCTATATCAAAACATTTCATACTTCCTTAACTTCCATAAAACACCTTATAGGATTTCATAGCGTGTCATAGCGTACCTTTGCCCAAATGTGTGTTGATGGACATGTAACGGGCAGTACCAGTCAAGCTCTTATGCTCCCGGTATGGAATGTGTTTTTTGGTCTCAGGGTCGATGTACTCTTTGGCCAGGCCAAAGTCAATGATGTGGATGATGTGCTCCTTTTTATTTCCTTGCCGCCCGATGAGAAAGTTTTCCGGTTTCACATCTCTATAGATGAGGTTTTTAGAATGCACATACTCCATCCGAGATATCTGTTGCGAAAGGATACATGTCAGAAAAGGTAGCAACAGAGAGGGAAAACAAACAATAGAAAACTACCTACATATCTAACTAAGCTGGGATGGCAGGTACTGACTTTATGATGAGAAAAAAAAAGTAAAAATTGAAGGAGATTGCTGGAGAGATGCTAGCGTTCTTCCTGAGTCAAACAAAGTATTTATTTTGTCAAATTTGACGTATTAAGCTATTAAAATGTTTTGTTGGGTTGATTTACTGTAAGCTACTGAACATGTTTAAACTTTGCAAATAAATAGAATTTCCAGTGATTATTGACAAAGAGCCACGCAAACGGACTGTATTACAGTCAGTCCACAATTTACATTGATCGCCAAAATAATCAACAAAATTAAAGTAAAGGTGCGTCATTTCATCAATGCGATCGGGCTTCTACACGCAATGCAGAGAGAAGATGAGGAAGTGTTCACAGGTGACCATAGAGACAGAAATCGCATGCTGTCTTGTAAATAAGATAACGCTATTTAGCTTGTCTAACAAAATAACATAATACAGACTTGTTCTTTAATAAAAGGTACACAATTATTTTAGTTGTGATCTGGCACTGTATAAAAAAATTACAATTACATCAAATTACCTTCTTGGAGGTAGGGTGCATGTTAACATAAAGGCTTGTCTTCAGGCCTGTATCTGTGCCAACCAGCACAAAACCCCAAGACACTTTGAGAAAAGCAACATGTGCCGATTGAAATCTCTGAATATTCTAAAATCAGGTTTTACAGATTGAAAAAAATTAACATTCCTGGAGAAAAGAGGTCTGTGTATTTGTTGATGTATAATATTTATGAGATATTAATACAGTAGTAATGCCTTTTGAAAAAAGTGGTTTCTCCCAACACTGGAAGCATGATAGGAATAAGAGCAATGACCTCCATCTCTCAGGGATGTAGTTGGAGTGACAGGACTCCTAATAAAATTGAGGGAATACATATGACTGACCTTCCAAGTGCATTTAATAGTTTTTATTCTCAGTTTGAAAAGAATGACTTTTCTGATAATATTTCACTCCTCAAAAAGTATTACCTCTGATCCAAACATTATTTTTGAGCAGGAGCATGTAAGAGATATTTTAAAACAGGTCAAAATAAGGAAAGTCCCTGGCTCAGACCTTATTTGTGAGCACACTCTCCAATATTGTGCTGATCAACTTTGCAGTGTCCTCCAGCTTATATTTCAAATGTCACTGAACTGTAACCAAGATTCCTGGCATCTGGAAATCTTCTACTGGGATTCCCATCCCAAAAACATCTATGTCCAAGCAGTTTAACGATTTCAGACCAGTTGCATTACCATCACTAATATTGAAAATCTTTGAGAAAATTGTTAAAGGCTTGGTCATGTATAGAGGGACTTGATCCACTACAATTTGCCTATCAAGCAGGAAGAGGTGTAGATGACGCAAAGCTTTTTATACTCAACAACCACTACAAACACTTAGAGAAGCCACAAGCCAGAGCCAGACTCCTATTCACTGATTTTTCTTCAGCATTTAACACAATGCAGCCACATCTCTTAATAGAGGCTTGTGTCTAAATTTGAATTGTCTCACCAGCTTGTGTTATGGATTTTAGACTTTTTAACCGGCAGAGAGCAAAGAGCCTCTGTAAACAGCTGTCTCTCTGACTTTGTAACCATCTCCACGGGTTCACCGCACGGATGTGTCCTTTCACCCTTACTTTTTATAATGTATACTGATTAATGCATGAGTAGGCAGGTGGATAGCCATCTCATTAAATTATCTGAAAACACGGCACTGCTGTCCCTCCTCTAAGGTTCAAAGTCATAGCATGAGCAACCTAACTGCTTTTATCTCCTGGTTGGACTGCAACTTTTTGTTTTTGGATTAAAAAAAATAATTTAAGAATTAATTATTGATTTTAGACTTAAGGGAATTTCTACCGAGTGAAGCGACTGGGATGGGAATCAGCACCTCCAAGTCCGAGTCCATGGTTCTCGCCCGGAAAAGGGTGTAGTGCCATCTCCGGGTTGGGGAGGAGATCTTGCCCCAAGTGGAGTAGTTCAAGTACCTAGAAGTCTTGTTCACGAGTGAGGGAAGAGTGGATCGTGAGATCGACAGGCGGATCGGTGCGGCGTCTTCAGTAATGCGGACGCTGTATCGATCTGTTGTGGTGAAGAAGGAGCTGAGCCGGAAGGCAAAGCTCTCGATTTACCGGTCGATCTACGTTCCCATCCTCCCCTATGGTCATGAGCTTTGGGTCATGACCGAAAGGACAAGATCACGGGTACAAGCGGCCGAAATGAGTTTCCTCCGCCGGGTGGCGGGGCTCTCCCTTAGAGATAGGGTGAGAAGCTCTGTCATCCGGGGGGAGCTCAAAGTAAAGCCGCTGCTCCTCCACATCGAGAGGAGCCAGATGAGGTGGTTCGGGCATCTGGTCAGGATGCCACCCGAACGCCTCCCTAGGGAGGTGTTTAGGGCACGTCCGACCGGTAGGAGGCCACGGGGAAGACCCAGGACACGTTGGGAAGACTATATATCCCGGCTGGCCTGGGAACGCCTCGGGATCCCCCGGAAGGAGCTGGACGAAGTGGCTGGGGAGAGGGAAGTCTGGGCTTCCCTGCTTGGGCTGCTGCCCCCGCGACCCGACCTCGGATAAGCGGAAGAAGATGGATGGATGGATGGAATTTCTACCGAGTGCATCATACACAACAAAAAAGTTGACATTGTTTCATCATACAAATACTTGGGGACCTTTTAATAACGACCAGCTCATTTTGATGTGAACACAGATTACCGGTATATAGTGAAGCGAGGACATTAGAGAATTCCTCTTCTCAAGGAATCTAAATTATTTCTCTTTCAGGCCTGTTATATTCCAACATTACTAGAGTAAAAATAAGAGACTTAAATTTATTCTGCATCCAGCAAATACTCCGAAAAGCAGAGTGCATTTTAGCCTCCTCGAGCCACGTCCTTGAGATTGAATTCTGTCTGTTGCCTTCAGGGTGCCGGTATGCTCTTCCTATGTGTAAAACAAATCGCTTGTCCAAATGTCTTAAATTTTTCAGAGGGTTCTTTTTATTTTTTCTTACCTTTTTTTTAATCCTTAAAAGCAATGTAGTTGCAGATCTCTACTTTTACAGTAGGCTATCACTAGCTTTTATATTAAACATTCTAAGCTCTATGTTGTTGTCTGACGTGTGTATTGTTGTATTGTCTAAGTAGTTATATACAGAGTTATTAGTAGGCTATACAAACCACAACAACTTGCTGCTCAAAATGAATTGGCCCTTGAGGGATTAATAAAGTTGTTTGAAATTAATTGAATAAACAATGTTATATTTTGCTCTACATCTGAATAAAGTTGCAGATGGTGGATTTTCCTAAAGTTTATTAAACATGTTTTCAATAATTGCAACTCCACTGATATCAATTCTTGTCTGTTAAGTGAATACCAAAATAAATATATTAATCCAAAACGAAGAGATAATGATCATGACTGCACAAAAATACATCATTTTTAAAATACAAATAAAATGAACTTGTAATGACAATTAATGCTAAATCAAACAAATGTTAATTATTTAGAGATACAATTTAATAGAGCAGTCTTTAAATGTGTTCAATGCAGTATCAGATTCCAAAAGGGTTAAATGCACCAACCGAGTGTAAAAAATGGGACTATATCAGTAATAATTAACAATGGCCTCCTTGTGAACAACTTACCAACTGGATTGCAATCATTAGGACAGTCTTCAATGAAAAGGTCCTGTCACAGAGGTCAAAGAGGTCCTCCAGACTTGGGCCTAACAGTTCCAGAACCATGGCATTGTATTTCCCACAGGGCCCAAAGTAAAAAACCTGCGGCACACCTTCAGCTGGAACACAAACAAATATTCAGAATACAAAAAGACAACTGTCAACATAACCTCAATCTTGCAATAGTTGAATTCAAATGTTTACAGGGGCAACAGATCACTGGTTAGGACAAAATTCCGTTGTGATGACGATGAAACAAAACAGTACCGGTACTTTTTCCATGCCTCTGTAATGCTCTGTACTGTGGTAGCTAAGATACTTTAGCAATATGGTTTATTACTGCTGCCTTCTTTGACAAATGTTATTTATACAGGTATAGTTGGGTCAAGGAAAACCACTGGAAGACACTGAGCAGAGAACAACACTTGAGAAACTGTACCAAACTAAAATGAAACTTGCAAATGCAACTTTAACACTCTTGTCGTACAAAAGTGGGCTTTCTGCAACTCCAAACTAAAATCATGTATGATGTTAAGTTCTAAACTATTTAAATCATAAAAAAAAGCAGTCAGGGCAAGTTAATGTGCGTCCAAAAAATGAATTAGAAAGTACTTTTATTTATTTATAAATACATATTATAGGCGAAAGTGATGCGAGCCAAGAGTTAATTGGACACATTAGATAATTAAAAAAACTAACACGAGGGATAATAACTATTTAGAGTACAATTATTATTATTAGTTCCAATTCCAAATCAATTCATAATTTTTATAAATCTAAAAAAAGAATACACTAAGAATAACTTTTATAAATATAATTTTTTAAAGCTATTCCTGCACTTTTTTGCTACACGAATACGTCCTACGTCAGCAGCAGAGAGGAACTATAGTAAGTGTTTTATTAATTTTTATACCAAATATGCAGCAAAATATGTTTGAATCAAGAATCGTGTTGAATTGTGAATCGATTCTTAATTGAATCGTCACCACATAAATCTGTATCGAATCGTGAGTTGTTGTTTTAAACTCGCCACTATAAAATGCCAATAAATCACCTGTTAAATACTGCTGGATGTCGTATATGGATTTTTAAGTTAAAAAATGTTATCATAATGAAGGCCACAGTTCTAAGAAACAGTCCCAGCAGTGTGTTATTTAAAATGTTTAGAAGCAAATAAGAGGTTTAATATTACAAGTGTGCTTCCAAAAGACCATTTGATGAAATTTGACCCATGATGTCCTTTAAATATTATGTTAATGCTATGGTATATTTTTTTTAGTTTTTTTTTTTACGTGTGGCACACTGAGCCTCCTTCTGGAGATATCATACTGTAATATTGCTGGAATGAACCCGACTTCCTGTGGTGTCCTCTACCAATTCATTTTGCCTTTAAAAGGTTTAACAGGTCTGAAAATGTTTTTCTTTATTTTCCTCAAGCTGTAGCAACCCTCCTAAAGCATTCTAGCGCCTCCACAATTGTGGAATGAACGTTGGCATACTCCATGCTCATGCCAGCATAAGGACAAGTAGGGGTCATGTTGTGATCCATCCTGTGTTTCCGGAGATCATAATCCTGTTCTGTGGGTTGCTAATTGTACTACAGGCATCTCGTGTCTGTGGGAGGCCTACAATTTGCTGGTTAGGAGATATTGTAAATAAGTGGCTATATGGTTATTCAACATAAAACCCCTGACTTTTTAAATACCCCCCCAAAAAATAAAAATAAAAATAAGGACAGCAAAACGAACATAGTCTACAACAAAAAATCTTATGCATCATATATTTATTTATAAGACATTATATGAGTACACTAACATGAAAACCTGTTGAAGTTTGTCATTTTTACAGTCATTAGAGATTATTTATGGTTTCTGCAGGCTTTCTTGCTTTGCTTGGTACATTTAAGTCTCTAAATGGAGCTAAGAGAAAGTGTTAGTGTTTCTAACAGCATGAGACCAAGGCGCCTACAAAATGACAAAAGTAATAGATATGTGGAGATCAAATTATGTTATCTATTTCTTACATGTAGTCAATATGACTTGTGTGAAAGCCGGGGTGTTTGAAACTGTGCTTGCAGCTGGTGTAATGTTTCATTCCTGCAAATATCCCAACACAATAGTGTCCATCTGACCTTCAACAAAACCTACTGATGTTCTCAAACATTGCATCAACTGTGAAGCCG
Source organism: Nerophis lumbriciformis (assembly GCF_033978685.3). Classification (NCBI taxonomy): domain Eukaryota; kingdom Metazoa; phylum Chordata; class Actinopteri; order Syngnathiformes; family Syngnathidae; genus Nerophis; species Nerophis lumbriciformis. The sequence continues at coordinate 10,485,755 of NC_084562.2, read as the reverse complement.
CTGTAAAACTACTTTTGCGAGGTTGTGTAAACAGAAATAGCCCTCATGTTTGAAAAGGCAACACACACAATCGCTAACTGAATAATCCTCATTAGTATCAAGTGACAGTTGGTTGCATGCAGAAAACACATGATTGGACATTTGAGTCAATTCACATTAATTTAGAAAGATCTACAGGCCCTATGACAACAGCATTGGCTGTTTAGAATGAGGTGCAGCAATGATGTCACATTATCCCATCTGGAGAAGAGACAAGAGTCAGATTAGTACTAAGAAAGGCAAACCCACTCTCTAAATATTTAATGAATTTCCGCACAGTTGCCCTTTTCCACCTTTCATCTTTGCAAAACAATAGACAGAAAATATGAGCTCTAAAATGTAAAGAAACTGCACAAAAAAACTGTCTATTGTTTCTGGTTCCAACACATACGCATAACAATTGAAAGAGGAGTTTAAGTTGCCAATATGTGACTGGATCTGATTTTTTCATGTTATCCTTTCAAATCCAACACAGGCCTTTTTTGTGTGTGGTCACGAATCCGATATGTATCCAATACGACTGCAGTCTGAACGCTCAGGTCACGGTCATCTGACCTATACGTCATTGACGAGAGCCGCATTACTGTGTTTCAGCTTCTTTCAATGTCCTACATCTCCTGGCTCCGACTCCTTACTCACGAGTACCTACAAACTGCCATAGACACAATTCTTTCCCACTTTCTTTTTAATCTCCAACACAAAATATTTTGATTAGGAAAATGTTGATTCCGGTTGCACAAAATTCTTGAAATTGCTACAAATACCAGGACTAAAATCTACACAAATTGAGACCCCGTTGACTTCCGCAAACACGCCGTGTTTTGTGCGAAGACGCATTCCATTCAGATTACCCACAAATTAAAGTCAGATGTTTTTTATACAACACTTTTTTTAAAACAAAAACAAATCGAAACTGGGCATCATGTGCTGCAGTGTGAACGTAAACTGAATGTTACTTTTGAGCCAACCTCTCAAAGGTTGCAAAAAGTACAGTTAATCGTGTTAGCACACCTTGAAGAAGCCTTCATGACAGGCTTGAAAAAATCCTGATTGACCAGAGTGAAAAGAACCTAAAAAATGTACAACTGTTAGTGCTTACACCCATTTTCGGGCCGAATAATACGATACGATACATAGCTCAGGATATTGACAGTATCTCGGTATGGCAAAGCTGCGATCGAAGTGAAAAAATAAACTAAATACATATGTTTTACAGTATATATTTTGCAGTATAATTTAACCAGAGTACAAAGAGCAATAGTGCAAAAACAGAGACACTGTTTTAGTGCTACATAATTGTAACCGGGTGTTTAAAATGGTGTCAGTGTCCGTCCATCCATCAATCCATTTTCTACCGCTTATTCCCTTAAGGGGTCGCGGGGGGCGCTCACTATTTCAAAATCGTGTCTCGTGAAATTTGCCCTGGAGCACACCAGTCTGAGTTTTCTCACTCAGTAATCACTGATATGATCACTGACCGGAGAGCAACCTGCACCGTACTTCAGGTAACTATCCGCTGTTAAGGTAAAGTAGCATGTGCGGCCAAAATAAATTGCAAAATTAATCTGTTTATATACATGATTAATGTGATAATTGTTTGTAATTAAATCGCATGTATTTTAAGCGTTAACTTTGATAGCCCTAGTTAAAAGTAGTGTAAGCTACTAATGTTTATTTTTCACGTGAACTAAAAATAACACAAAAAGTCAACATTTTCCAAATACTGAACTCTTCAGGTGCTAAAAATGACATTAAGTTGGTATAAATAATTACAAATAATACAAGTCAATTGCTTAGATTTTATGTAATGTAACAATGGCTCATTAAAATGTGTGGTGGTCAAGCCAGTGTCTGTTTTTAATGGGTACTAAGCGCCATGTTTCTCGAAGAACAATGCCCTATGCTTGCGTTTTCGGCTATACGAACCGTTCAAAACGCAAAAAGGAAAACGATTCTTCAGAGTTCCTCAGGAGGTAATCAAGAAGGACGGAAGAGTGCAAGATTTTATGAAAGACGACAAGAAAAGAGGCACAGACTGCAGTCCTTTGTAGCAGAGTTGAAGAATGCACTGCAGTGACCACTTTTAAAGGTTTGTTTGATGTATTTTTAATATACATTACTCGTTTAGTATTTTCCACTGAAGTATTATCTTGATATTGTTTGTATTTAATTTGTTTACAAACAAAAACCAGAAAGTCAGGGTCAATGGTACTTTGTCAGGAAAGGTACTTCTACATCTCCCCACTTGATTATTTGGTACACAAGTGTGTCAGAGTACATATGACAACAGGACCAAAATCAAATACGGTGATGATTCAGTAATTGTTAGTTTGTTAAATGGATATTCAGTCACGGGTGGCAGCTGTCAGGTGCTCTATCGTCGCAGTTTCAGTTTGTTTACATGGAAGCGTCCTTGCAAGGCGCAAAGTTAAACATGAAATGCAACCTTACCCGAGCAAAAATTATGCATGATTTATCCAGGAGAGTTTTGATACCAACTTCCTTGACCAACCCACACAAAAACAAGCTGTAACTATCCAAGCTTTTCCAAGTTTTCATCTGTTTAGTGGTGTAGAATAACGTCTGGAGCACAAGATTGTTTGATATGTCTGAGAAGTCCACCTACAGATAATCCTTGATATCACTCGCAAATCTTTTTGTGATAAAGTATAATGTTCTATTCCATTGCATAGTTAAATTTTTTTGCTTGTATCTGCTTTGTGCAGGAAGATCTAGGCCCATTGTGTCCTTAGATAGTTTGCACGCTGCTATCTGCACAACAGCCATCTTGGCTTGGTTGACCATCGTTTTTTATCACTTCCAAGTAGAAGTCAATTGTAAAACAATATCCATCCATCCATTTGCTACCGCTTATTCCCTTCGGGGTTGCGGGGGACACTGAAGCCTATCTCAGCTACAATCAGGCGGGTATGAAATGACAAAATAAAATATTGTAACAGAACTGCAACTTCACTAATACTGTATCAAATTCAAGGTATTTTGATTATTTATCTGGTATTACACATCTAAAAATTCTCCAACGTCTCACTCTTCCTTCGTGCTTGCTTCTATAAGCAGCAGTATATTTAGCTTCAGAAGTATAACGTTGTAAATCGTCATTTGTTCAAAAATAGTCGTCTTCCTTGTCTGTTACAAAGTCTGCCATGATTAGAAAACACACTTGTGTTTGATTCTGGAAGTAAGAACACACATATTGAAGGCAATAATGGTGACTCCCATTAGCTGCATCTTTCAAGCGTTTTTTTTTTTAATCATCTTTAAAATCGTAAAAAAAAAGACGTGTTCTTGTCTCTCATAATGATTGAACGATAGGCAAAACACCAAAAAAATGCAGTTCCCCATTAAAGTTTAGTGCACTTTATCAATTTTTATCAAACTCATTGAACAATTAATTGAAGCAACAGTGTATAAATGTAATTTTTTTTCAAATCAAATTAATTAAATTGATTAATTATTGCACCACTTGTTGTTGATAGTAACATTTTGTCCATGTTCTGATGAAACAAGCTTATTCGGTTTGTTTAAAAAGCTATGAAAATAAAGGTTGCCAAAAAGAGTAGCTCTCTGCTCTTTTCATTTTGTAAAATTAACTCTCCTAACAAAAAGGCTGAGACCCCTGATGAAAAAATATCAAAGAAAACATTAGATATTGCATATCATTAATATAAACTACTTTTTTCTAGTATTTTTGTGGCACCCCTTTACTCTGTATTATCCCCCAAAGTCATTTTCCAAGTACAAAAAGACATGCCAAAACATTCCTGAAGATAATGCTGCTAAACCTGTTTCATATCAATACACTAACGTGGGATAATCACCAGCTGTGCAAATGTTGCAAACAGCTCTATGACTGATAATCAGTGTTAGTCAGGCAAAACAAAACAAGCAAAGTCTCAAGTCAGCATACCTGTAGTTCCAAGTGTTTTGTAGAACCGGTACTCTAAATGCAACTGCGGTGCCCTTGACTTCACTGGTTCCTGTGTACACGTAAGAGTCAAAGGCGGCAGTTAGTCTGAGACAAGGCCACCAAAATTAAAAGGTAAAAGTCAGTGAAAAGTACAAGGAAATGCATTTACTACATTTATGAGGATATGGATACATTAAACGATTTAAAGAGGTGGAATGCATTGCTCATACACAAGCATGTAATATAAAATAGAGTGTATTATATACATTTTAATATATAGGACTATAACTGATGCGATCGTTCATCTGGTCAAAACCATCACTATGTATGCATGAAATTGTTAACAAGAAAAAGCTGTCATTTTCATAAGTTTCCTCTTTTGTTGGGTTTGTTTAGCCCAGTGGTCCCCAACCACCGCATTTGCTACCGGGCCGCACAGAAACAACAATTAATATAAAAACTACGTCATTTTCTCCGACTTAATTTTTGCTTGTCCCACTATACACACCAATAAGCTTGTTAATAGATGTATATTACAACTCATTTGTTATAGTACATGGGACAATGCACATTAATGGACATATAAAATGTTAATGTGCCAGATTGTAGCCAAAGGCTATTTTTTTTATGCTCATTGTTTTGCTGTTTTTATCTGACATGCATAGAAAGACTGTCTGTGAAAATAATGCATACATTAAACCGGTCCCTGGTGGAAAAAAAGTTGGGGAACCCCGATATAGCCAGTCATGTATGTAACAATATGGCAGGTTTCTAGAGACTGGCTGCAGAATATTAGATTTACATCTGTGTAAGAATTTGGACAATTATTACAATTACAACTATTACCTACAGAAATATACAGTATTTGCTGTGGTAAAATGTTGACCTTATTATTCTTCACAAGTGTATTAGAGTGTAACTAAAAATAAGTACACATTTGTATTATTTTCTTACTTTTGCACCTTATGTACATTTTGTGGTTTTTGTATTCATGCTTATATTTGATTTTCTTTATAGAGCGAAATAAATTAAAATGAGTGCTGCCAAGAGCGAAGACATAGTGGATAAAACAAGAAAAGTCACCTCCATAGTGTGGCAATTTTTTGGATTTTTTTTTTTTTTTTAAAGAGACCGTAGTCCTTTGCTGCGCTCATCTTGTGTTATCAACACATATCCGTTCCCTATTCGCATGTATGGAAACAAGTAAGAACTAAACGTGCAGGACTGTACAACTGAAATAAATTTTAAAAAAATACAACAAATGTTTTTGTTTTTTTATGTAATAATTATAAAGAATTACTACATAACATTACTTTGTGGCACTGAACCTGCAAATTCTTGTTCTTCTCAGGTTTCTCTCAGTTTACATTTTCACGCTTTGCACTATTTTGTTATACTTTATTAGGAATTTCTTACATAGTACTTTATTTTTTTCACCTTAAAAGAGGATATTGTTAAGTGTTTATTGGTTACATTTGAAGTAAAAGTGTTAACATTTATTATATTTTTCTCCTGGTCAATATTTCCATTGGTCATAAATAGTACTTATTGATATCGACAATTATAAAAAGCGTATATCATGATTCAGTTTTCAGCCATATCGCCCAACCCTACAATTAAGTATTCATTATTCGAAAATAGAGGTTTCACTGTAAATGCAAATTTTAGGCAACTTCCAAATGTATGTTTTACTAACCAAATTGATGTAAAAAGGTTACCTCTCTTTGACAAACATTTGCTTTGTAACTGTGTACAATCAAAGGTTAATTTATTAATAATACATGACAGAAACAAAGTGTGAGCTTTTGTATACCTAAAAGTCTTTACTTCTCACTCAATGTTTTAAACAGTGATAAAGCACCAGATCGATGTCGGGGCACAGCCAAATGTGTAGCTGCAAATATCTCACTTGGTGAGCTAAACACTCTGACATTTTACAGCTCTCATCAGCTAGTGAGGAATATAACAGACACGAGTAACCTTACCAGCATCTACGCTGTCTACCATTGCACCTGAGTACAACTACTATACAATGTTGTGGAGGAGAAAAACATTGATACAAATGCTATGTTGGGTAAAGTTCCGTCTCTGTATACGAAATCAGTGGTGACTAAACATGCTTTCTGATAACACCAGTGTGTACATTAACCAATGCCTTTGTCTAATGAAACACATTTCCTGTCTTGTAACAATGACAGTCTAATATTAGAAATAGTCTTTTTGTGAACAAGTAGTCAAGGTGCGACTTGAGGAAAGATCTACTAATGCACTCTCAGCACCTTTAACTGCTTGTGGAAAGAGTTTTATTATTCTATAAAGGCTGAATAACCATGATTCTTTTTTTAAAGACTGGACTCAGAGGGGTAAGGTTTCCAGATGAAGGGGGAAAAAAACTTGACTTACCAGTTTAATGGCTACATACTCATTGGTGTAGAGATTTTTACCTGCAGAGAGAAAAGATCAAGTTTGTTTATATGGTCGCAGCTACGTGCTGAAAGCACAGAAATAAGACTACACAAAAACTGAAGTTTGAAAATGCGCACATTTTTACCCACGCATTTAAAAATAATTTGTTCTCATAAAAAACACATTCACCGCCTGTCATGCGCATTTTGACCAATCACAAAATAGCTTTGTTTATCAATAGAGAGGTATTAGATGTACATTGACGTGTACATTTGTTTTCCAATCAGCATGCACTTACATGGAGCCCAGAATAAATAATGAATGTTTTTAATCACCCGAGTATGAAATGAAACCAACAACTAACTGTAGGTCAATAACTTTATCTTTTGTTATTAAATAGGGTTTAAAAACGTATTTTGATTTCTTATAACACAAACAACAAAACTCAGTTTTGCCAAGCCACACAAACACGTTGAAGCCAAAGTTTTTGAAAATCTCCATTCTGGCTAGATACTCAGTTTTTAAGGCCAAAAGCCTATGTTTGCGTGTGTACGAGAGGCCAAAACTCATTGAAAAATATGTGTTTTCAAAATATCTGTATCTGTGTGAACATGGCCTAATTGTTGGTTTGCAACCACGTGACCTTCCAAGTTTCACATGGTGAACAGGAGTCCAATATGGCAACCAGGGCTTCCTCTACATGTAATTATTGTGGAGCACTTCCACAGTAAAATAAAACCTGCCACATCTTAAAATGAGAAGTTTTTAATGTAAAAACAAAAGCAGACTAAATTCTTCCTGAGGTGGATGGAATGTTGCCTTCCTGTCACACGGCCTAAGGAAGGTACTAGACCACGGTCAAGGTACATTATATATACCCAGTATATATATTTTATGAGGTAGGAAATGTATTCAATACACCCGTGATAGCTAAACAAGATATAAAAGTATATCTTGCTCAATTATAATTGGTGCATTAAGAGATACTGTAATGACCCCTTATGTGTATCTTGAGATTTGAACTCACCTAGCTTCAGTTCACCAAAGTTTCCGCAGCCAATCTTCTTGCCAACACGAAAATTTGGGCCCACCATGAGAACCCCAGAGGAGCTTGAGGAGCCCGACGGTCGGGTTGAATGCCCACTGCGACTTCCCTGGGAAACTTTAGTGCTCCTAGCAGGCCGATCGCCATATTTGTCCCTCTGTGGATCCATGGTGTGAGCAGCACAGGTCAACGGGGGCCTGGGGTGACGTGTACAAAGGCCCCCTGGGCTGGGCCCACCACAGCCACAGCCCTGGTTACTGGCAGTGCCTGGATGGCACACACACACTCATGAGACAAAAGCTGACTTGGACACTCTCCTCTGTCCTCACTCTGGCCTCAACATTTGTCACGGGAGGTGGTCGATCACCCTGAAGAGTAAAAAAAAGATACAAAAGTTTAATTTAAAACAAAAAATACAAACATAACAGCTGAAGCCTACCAGTGGCATCTAAAATTACAATTAAACTTAGACAACATAATACATATTGCTTAAAAGGAATGCTCACAGAGAAAATTCATTAAAAAAAAGACTCCCAAAGTCCATCCATCCATCCATTTTCTACCGCTTGTCCCTTTTGGGGTCGCGGGGGGTGCTGGAGCCTATCTCAGCTGCATTCGGGCGGAAGGCGGGGTACACCCTGGACAAGTCGCCACCTCATCGCAGTGCCAACACAGATAGACAGACAGCATTCACACTCACATTCACACACTAGGCCCATCCATCCATTTTCTACCGCTTGTCCCTTTTGGGGTCGCGGGGGGTGCTGGAGCCTATCTCAGCTGCATTCGGGCGGAAGGCGGGGTACACCCTGGACAAGTCGCCACCTCATCGCAGTGCCAACACAGATAGACAGACAGCATTCACACTCACATTCACACACTAGGCCCAATTTAGTGTTGCCAATCAACCTATCCCCAGGTGCATGTTTTTGGCGGTGGGAGGAAGCCGGAGTACCCGAAGGGAACCCACGCAGTCACGGAGAGAACACGCAAACTCCACACAGAAAGATCCCAAGCCCGGGATTGAACTCAGGACTACTCAGGACCGTCGTATTGTGAGGCACATGCACTAACCCCTGCACCACCGTCTAATAAATTAAAACAGAGGGATGAAAAAATAACCTTGAATTCTGCAGTCAGTCTTCTGAGTTGAAAATCTGCATGACAAATTTCATTTTAGAAATAAACTATGTTGTTGTCCCTTGTGGCCTATGGCTACAAATGAGAACTTAAACCCTAAATGTCAAACTCTGAGCACCTGTTTCAGTTGGTTTTGGGTCCTCATTGTCAGTTACTGCCAGGACATTTTACCGTATGTCAGTTAACTGGGCATCTTTATTACGAAAGCTTTTTTTGACAATTAATTTATCCATCCATCCATCCATCCATTTTCTACAGCTGGTCCCTGTCGGCGTCGCGGGGGTGGCTGGAGCCTATACCATACAAAATGTTTTTAAATTCAGCATATAAAAATTTTTTGTTTAAAAATTCAGTGTAAAAAAAATTAATCCATCCATCCATTTTCAACAGCTTGTCCGTCTCGGGGTCACTGGAGCCTATCCCAGCTGCATTCGGCCAGAAGACGGGATACACCCTGGACAAGTCGCCACCTCATCGCAGGGCCAACACAGACAACATTCACACTCACATTCACACATTCCAATTTCATGTTGCCAGTCAATTTATCCCCAGGTGTATGTCTTTGAAGGTGGGATTAGATTAGATTAGACAAACTTTATTGATCCACAAGGGAAATTGTTCCTAGGAAGCCAGAGTACCCGGAGGGAACCTATGCAGTCACGGAGAGAACATGCAAACTCCACACCGAAAAACCCAGAGTCTGGGGATCGAACCCAGGACCTTATTATTGTGAGGCACACACACTAAACCCTGTACACCGTGCTGCTCAATTTATGTAACTGAATATTTTGTGTTTGAATTTTATAAACCAAATTCTTTTTTTACATCAAATTTGCTGAACATGTCATTGGAAATTTTTTTTTCGCAAAATGCTTTTTTAAAAATGCAGTGTTTTTAAATTCCGTGTTTTTAAAAATCAGTATATAAAAAAAATGTTTCAAAATTCAATGTTAAAAAAAATGCAGTATTTAAAAATTCTGTGTTAAAAATTCTGCTGAAAAATTTGCTTCTTCAAAACGCAAGACCCACTTACGTTAAATTAAGACTGAAGCAATCGATCCTTTCTCAGAACAAGTCAACGAGGTGTCAAGTTTAAAGTCGAGCGACACAGATCTTACAAAGAGGCTGGTAATGCAGCACTACACGCCACAGGCCATGCAACCTACTGTATGTGCTCGAACCCCTTTTTATGAACGCTTTCAAAAGTGGAAGTTGCTTTACAACGGTGAAAAAAAATCCCAAGATTCTGCGAAAAAGGATAAAAGTTGATTACACAATGGTACAAACACACACAATAATGACTGATATTAAAAATGTTACAACAGTTTAAAAAACAAAGTAACATTTTAGTTTTTTACTGAATAAGAAACTCAGAATGTACATGAAACTACATCATGTGGGATTTACAATATTAACTATAAAAAATAAAACACTGAATATGGACAATATATGAATGTCGCTCCTCTACTGCAGAACACCTCCTTGATCGACATCTTTTATAAATCGAACAAGAACAAAAAAGATGCAAACACAGCAAAATATAAACAGCAAGAGTAAAAAACATCCACATATTCAATAGAATATCACTTTTCTGCAGAACTTTGCCTCAAGTCTCAGGCTTGTTGCTGCGTAAACAAGCCCCGCCCACTCTGCCTGCGCCTCGCCTGCATGGAGCAGAGCTTCCTATTGTTACCGTCGTAACCCGTATGTCACTAAGCCATTGGAATCACTTCTATAGTTTGACACCCAGCGGGCCGCATTGAAATGTGTATTAGAATGTATTATGCCCATGTAAACTGCCTTTTTTATGCTGCTGTGCAAGACCGGGTCGAGTGACTTCAAACTTGACACCTCATTGGCTGGTTCTAAGACAGGATTGAATGCTTCAGTCTTTATTTACCGATGGCCTTGCTTTTTAAAGCAGCAAATTTTTCTACACTGAATTTTTCAGCACTGAATTTTTTTATACACTGACTTTTTAAACACACACATTTTGCGAACATTGTTTTTCAACGAAATTGTCAGTATAATCTGATGTAAAAAATCAGTTACATAAATTCTGTGTCAAAAAAAGAATTTGTATTTAAAGACACAAATGAACCTTCTTACAGCACCAGAGCTCTTTTTTTACTGACATAATTCAGTCATTCATTGTTAACATTCCAAATGATAACTTCCCTGGAATAAGGTGGAAAGCTTAAGTGCAATTCATGTTAAGCCAATTAATTCATATGACTTTTTACCCGAATGCAGCTGAGATAGGCTCCAGCACCCCCCTGCGAACCCGAAAGGGACAAGCGGTAGAAAATGGATGGATGAATGGACTTTTTTTTGCCATCATATGGGAGTTGACATGTCAGCTAGTGCAGTTCCGATTAACAGCCTGCACGGGGTTTGATCTGTTAGTTTCTTGGTTAATCTAGACTATAATCAGCTGCTATCTAGTTTCAGCATCTTAAAATTATTGTCAGTAAACAGTCTTATGTTTTGCTGTTTTGAAGGTGAAATAATAGATAAAAGAAGTGTGGCAGACAATGTGTGAAACTACAACATTTAAAACAATTGTATTCAAAGGGTTATTTTAGCAAACAATTATATCAAGTAACTACATTTATTTATTTATTATGTCCATTTCGACTTTTGCAGAATATTCACATCAAGGGATATTTTTATTTAACCCATTGATAAATTAAACTACGGTTGTGACAATATACGATACAAATGATATGATTTTGGCCGACAACAGTTCTTAGAACTATCGTCAAATTGTGATAATGCATTTTAAGAACACATTCTAGCAGTGTCCTGCAGATTTCACAGCAACAAGCGAACGGCTGCGTCCTCAATGCAGAGTCCTTGCAAGTGAAGGATGAGGAACAGCTGAACAGTTAACACTATACACTGAAGGCAGTACCGGTGGAAAATCCCTCGTTTTTTGAGCTCACAGCAGCGAGTGAAAGCCCTCCAATGTTGATCCTTGACTGTCCTATTACCCGGGTAGCCTTCCTTTTTCTTTTTCTGTCTCCTCAGGCAAAACTTTGTTTCTTTGGTTGTTTTGCCGCTTCTACCATGATAGCAGTGATTGCACATAAGCGCTTGCATTGACTTCAGTCTTTTTAACGAATGCGAAAAGGGGGGAGTGACGTATGCGGTAAAGCAAGTCGGCACACTTGCAGTTTTGTGTGTGGCAAGGTTTACGCCACCCTCCTCAAAGTTGCTTATTGCCAGGTAAAGAGATACAGATACCTCTCAAGCCATGACAGAGGTGTCATTCAACTAGTTATAAGTCTATGTATCATCCCAAAAGTTAAGAAAATATTTTATGGAGGTTGAAAAGTTACTTAGTGCTGCATTTTCCAAACTGATACAAAAAAAGTCCACTGCAGAGGACACTGCTTTTTTTAGAAAGTAAAAGTTGAAAAGAAACTAAACATTATTGTTACACTGGATGTTTATACTGTCACTTTAATAGGGAACTGCACTTTTTGGGGGGGATTTTGCCTATCATTCACAATCCTTATGTAAGACAAGAACAGATTTGTTTTTCTTTTTGGATCCTAAATCAAAAGTGCGCTTACAATGGAGCCTATGAGAGTCGCTCTATTCTGCCCATAAAGCCTTTAAAAAAACATCCAAACACCTCCCCTCAGGTTTTATATACTGTACATGCTGTAAGTATATATGTAATGTAGTAACAGGCATATTTATAATAACAATAAATATTCACATATTTTGCTCATTTTAAATTTCAAAAACGCATCACGACAGTATCTTTTTTTTTTTTTTATAACATCACTGATTATTACTCACTGCAGTCTTCACGAGAGCCAACAAACATAATAGAAAATCACTTACTGTCCAATGTCTGCTGTCATTTGGATGCGGACTGGTAGAATCTTATTATATTCCCGTTTAGATGAAGAATGACTCATAATCCTCGTGAAATAGAGGAATAGAACCAAGCGTCTTTTCGTGTGGTTTTTTTGTTGTTGACATTTTTAAGTCTAAATTGGCTGTCAAAGTGTACCAACTTGTTGGAGTACATCCTCATCCTTCTACTATCAAGGTGAGAGGTATGATTTATGATATAGAATAAACTTTCATGATCACTGAGGTGAGGAAGCAGCTCACCTGTCGATAATGTCAACATAGGCCGCATAAATAGTTTGTCTGCGTTAGCGTTTATAACAACAACATCACAAATTCTTGGTTCATATTCGAGTCACTAAATGTAAATGGAGTATTGTTGGCGGTTTTTGGATTTTAATTTATTGGGTTTTATGGGCGGAATAGGGAGCTCCCTTTGGCTCCATTTAAGCAGACCTATTTACGAGTTAGAATGCATTAAAAAAAATACATTTGTCGTCGTGCCTTTCACAATAATTGTGAAAGATAGGCAAAATTCCCCAAAAAGTGAAGTGAATTATATTTATATAGCGCTTTTCTCTAGTGACTCAAAGCGCTTTTACATAGTGAAACCCAATATCTAAGTTACATTTAAACCAGTGTGGGTGGCACCAGTGTGGGTAAAATGTATTGCCCAAGGACACAACGGCAGTGACTAGGATGGCGTAAGTGGGGATCGAACCTGGAACCCTCAAGTTGGTGGCACCGCCCCAAGTGCAGTTCCCCTTTACAGGCACTCAACTAAGCTTTTTTAATATTTGCTTGAAACAGTGGGTGTTCCCGCATAATTGTTTGCACTTAAAAACACATCCTTGTAGGAATGTATATAATTAAAACATTTAAGCATTATGTTTGTGTTCAATTACAGTAAGTGTGTTTATCCTAAATATTCCTGCCACTTCATTTTACACACTATGGCATTTTTAAGTAATTTATTTTTAAAATAACGTGACAATATCGTACTGTGAGATGTTGATATTGTTACATCCCTAGTATTAAAAGCGCTATCATCATCCACATTTATATAATTTATATCTGACATTGTCTGTATCGCATAAACCCAATTGTGATACATGTCGTTATTGCAAGAGGCTGAAATATGTATTGCAATATAAATATCGCCCATTCATACTTTCAACATATTTTTAGGATCAGATATAAAGCCTAAGCATTTACAAATGTTATTCAAAATAATAATTGCACTATAAAATGTAGTATTATTAACAGTTTTGATCAATGCTATAATCACTGTCTGGACAATGTGAGATAAGTGCAGCAAAATTTACAGTCAGGGTCATGTTGAGATAATAATCTTGTAACGTTGAGTGCAGGAGCATCAACATGAGGTGGAATGTCAAATCTTGTGATGAGGACATCTCTAAGAATCTCTTCCACCCACAACCTTGGCCTAACGTGCCACGTCAGTGGAGAATATTATGTAAACAATTACATAAAAGCTGTCTTTTCCCACGGACATTGATGGATACGAGTGCGTTTGCTTCAAGTGCTCAGGTACACACCTCAAACAGGAAATGTGGACTTGTTATGCCACTGTGCAATTTAAAACATACATGTTTATCATCTACCACCTAGTGACAAACCCTCACTTAGTTAATCATCTATAGCAGTTTTGTGTTGCAGGACACTTTGTCAACAGCAAATTAGGAAGATTACCATATGTACTAATTCTTAAAACAAAACAAGCATAAAAACTAAAAAGGTTGACAATGATGTTGTAATTCCTGTGCATAGAAAAACTGCTGCAGATAAGTACTGTATGCATGCATGTGTGTGGGCTTCCGGATGACTCATGCTTAGTGTTGCCTGCACAGTCTTCAGCATCAAAGACAGCTCAGTTACTCTCTCAAGGGCAACCGTGCACTGTTACTATTACATAAAACCAGAAACAGAACTGCATGTCTATAAAACAGGTTTACAGTAAAAACCATTGCCGTGCTGGATCTCTTCCCATCGTATAAACAATCATTAGTAAACTGCCTTAATCCAAAAAGAGGATTCTCCTGATTGAAGCGTCAAACACAATTCCGGGCTGGCCTAAGAACAACGGCCAAACCACGCTGAACCGGCCTGATTACACCAGACGGCTACACTGTATTCACAAATGATTACTGAAATCACAAAGATTAATGATATATATTCTCAGCTGCAACTTGTTTTATGACAATACAAAAAAGGTATACAATGGCCGTGACTCTCAAGTCACATGGGCTTAAAATTCTTTTGGCCTTGTTCATCCACTGACAACCATTTTGTATCCAGCTTGAATTTATGAAGTCAGAACAACAATTGTGAAAACAAATGTTTGTCACATTTGGATGAGGTTTGAAATTTGAATTAAAATTGGATTTCTATGTCGCTTTGCAACACCACCTGCACAAGTATTTTTTTCAAATGTCTCTCATTTTTCACAATTACTACTTACTACATACCGTATTTTTCAGACTATAAGTCGCAGTTTTTTTCATAATTTGGCCGGGGGTGCGACTTATACTCAGGAGCGACTTATGTGTGAAATTATTAACACATTAGCGTAAAATATCAAATAATATTATTTAGCTCATTCACGTAAGAGACTAGACGTATAATATTTCATGGGATTTAGCGATTAGGAGTGACAGATTGTTTGGTAAACGTATAGCATGTTTTATATGTTATAGTTATTTGAATGACTCTTACCATAATATGTTACGTTAACATACCAGGCACGTTCTCAGTTGGTTATTTATGCCTCATATAAGGTACACTTATTCAGCCTGTTGTTCACTATTCTTTATTTATTTTAAATTGCCTTTGAAATGTCTATCCTTGGTGTTGGATTTTATCAAATAAATTTCCCCCAAAAATGCGACTTATACTCCAGTGCGACTTATATGTTTTTTTCTTTCTTTATTATGCATTTTCGGCCGGTGCGACTTATACTCCGAAAAATACAGTAGGTCACACACAGGCACAGAAGCAGTCCCAGAGAAGCAAATAACAATTTGCAATCTTGTTGTTTTTACAATAGACTATACGTCTAATGATAGCTAACCAAATCGCTTTCATGAGCCAACTGCAGGGATGCCCATTAAGTTGATTGCGGAGAGTGTGTTGGTCCATCGCCAGGTATTAAAAAAATAGATTTAAAAATGACCTATCATCAGTCTTCACTAAGACGTCACATTTGTCAATCGATTGACACACACGGCATTAAAGGATCTTGTGAGATGGTGTGAGCTCAGTATGAAGAAAAAAACGACCGGCAAGAATGCAAGAAACACATTTTATTTCAACACGGTCTCTCTTCCCAAACACTTGCCGTCAAAAGCGTAAAGACCAACTGCACAGTTTGTGTCTTCACAATAAAAGCGCTGGCCCGTCCTGCCCACTAGAAATGTATTTGTATAAATCAAAACAAAAACATCTATTAATAAAATGCAAAAATTCTTACATGTATTAGCGAAATGCGTCATTGGACAACTGTGACCAGTATATTAAGTCAAGCAGAATAAAATTATAACGTCAGGGTTTCCACTCCATGTAACTGATCTTGGCCACCACCAAGACAAAATAAAAGTGGCCACACATTAAAATTGAGTTTGTTTGTTTTTAAGTGAAAACAAAATTAAGTAATATATTGTGTGAATTGATATATATCGCCTGTTATTTGTGCATCAATGACTAGCACCGAAAATTTGGCTACCAAAAAGACTTTGATCAACATAACACCACTGTCAAAACAGAATGTTGTGATGATGTAACCAAGACAAGACGTGATTGCCTGCTGCCGAGGCAGCATGTCTGCAATGTGAACGTACTTTCATATATCTGAGATACACCTGCGGACAGCAATCTACAAAATGTGCAATGTTCAAATACTGAAAGGACAGTGGCGCTCTTTCAAGGAGAGAAATTCCAGCTGGAGCAGCAGCACAAAGCAAGTGTGTCTCGTTATTTGTCGTGGACATTGAGCGACACAAGTAAAGAGTCTTTAAACAGGAGTACAGTCTCCAATAACACCAGAAAAAAAGATTGTAGGTTTGTAGCTAGTTGTTTTCATTAAAGAAAAAGTCACTAAAAGGATTGGAGAAGTCTCTCAAAACTTGAAAAATTCTCAACAAGTGCAGCCTGTGTTACAAGAACTTTTCCATTTACACGGGTAAAAACTACACGGGCAGATTTAGTTCTTCAGGAACTATTTTTAATTACTAGTAGTAGGTGGGACTTTCAGAAGTTTCCCAGGAACCTTTAAGGGTTAAACACAGTTGAACATTCCTAAAACTTTTTTTTCAAACCCACCGAAAGCAATTACAATATGCGACATGACTTGTTTTTTCTTTTTTCTTGTGTTTCTACTACAACATATTTGACAACGAATATAGTCGAAGGAATGGAACGTTGAACTTTCAATAACTTTTGTGGGACATCTGTGTGCTGAGGAACACTAGTGTAACTATCTTGCAGTGTTTTCGCTCAGCCGTTGGTACTTTAGCTTTAACTTAACTTTTGATTAGTATACAGATTCATGTTGTCGTTGAATTTTTAATACGCAAAGCTACAACACGAATGGAGTCTTTAAAACGTATTTACAGGAAATATAAAGTATTCAGCCGGACTACGAATCTACGGGGCAAACTGCTCACTGGGACTCCGATCTCATAGTTTGAAGAGAAATGAGAAAAGAAGGACCAGTGGAATGAGGGTTAATCACAGCAAATGTTCACTATTAACTTTGTTACATGCTATAAAAGTAGTCAGTGACACGCCATTTGTGTAGTTATTTGTCTCAACTAAAGTCGCACACATGGCATCAGTGTAGAAATATACTGTACCACTCATCCATATGTCATCAGCCTTATTTGTATAAACTACCTAAACTGTGAAATGCGGTGGAAACACAAAAAACATTCTACACAAACCTTTAGATCCAGGAACTAAAAATTTCAGGAACTTGAAAGTTCCTTAAGTTTTGGTGGAAAAAAGACCTATAAGCTCTAAAAAATTTTTAGCAAAACAATATAAAAAAATATATGTTAATACTAATTACAGAGATTTGCTTTTAAATGTATGCATTATTTTTCATACCGTATTTTCCGCACTATAAGCCGCACCTAAAAACCACAAATTTTCACAAAAGCTGACAGTGCGGCTTATAACCCGGTGCGCCTTATATATGGATTAATATAAATATTTATTTTCATAAAGTTTCGGTCTCGCAACTACGGTAAACAGCCGCCATCTTTTTTCCCCGTAGAAGAGGAAGCGCTTCTTCTTCTATGGTAAGCAACCGCCAAGGTAAGCACCCGCCCCCATAGAAGAGGAAGCGCTTCTTCTTCTACTGTAAGCAACCACCCGCCCCCATAGAAGAAGAAGCCCCCGGATATTGCGTTTCATTTCATTTGTGTGTTTACATCTGTAAAGACCACAAAATGGCTCCTACTAAGCGACACGCGTATAACGCAGAATTTAAACTTAAGGCAATATTTAACCAAAGAACTCCAACCGCTCGATATTGGTGTCAACAGGGCATTTAAAGCACGACTGCGAACGGCGTGGGAACAATGGATGACCGAAGGCGAACACACCTTCACTAAGACAGGGAGACAGCGCCGGACGACATACGCCAACATCTGCCAGTGGATCGTAAATGCCTGGGCGGATATTTCGGTCACAACTGTGGTCCGAGCTTTCCGGAAGGCAGGATTCACAGAACTGCGACGAGACGGAGTCGGCCATTTTGGATCCCGTATTCGCCCAACTTTTTAATTCGGACACCGAAGGAGAAGAATTCAAGGGATTTATGAATGAAGAATAACTTCAGAAAGTGAGCGTTATGTTTATTTTGTGTGTTGTGACATTAACGTTCGAGCAACATTAAGTTATTGATGCTTATTGATTGCACATTTGCACATTACCGTACATTTTGGGAGTGAACAGAGTTGTTAGAACGCTGGTTTTTAATATATTATTAAAGTTTCACTGACCTATCTGACTGTTTTTTTGACATTCCCTTTAGCGCAGTTAGATGCGGCTTATAACACGGGGCGGCTTATAGGTGGACAAAGTTTTGAAATATGCCGTTCATTGAAGGCGCGGCTTATAACCCAGGGCGACTTATGGTGCGGAAAATACGGTACTTTTTTAATTCAGCCTTTTTAAAGAAAATATATGCATTAGCGCCGATTATGCAAATATGATAATGTAATATTGACAACGCCCATGGTCACGCCCCAACTGAACTCCAAACACCCCAATGCTAAAAGACTTGACACTTATGAGTCTGACCACTAATAAATGTTTAATGAGTTTGTCTGAAGTCTGTCTGGATTCAAATGCTGAACACTGGAATTTATAGGTTTACTACTGCCAAAATGTTCACTAAAGAACAACAACGGCTGCCAAGCACAAAACAACATAATGTAGGTATATCTGTACAAAATAAACCAGCATAACCTATGTATAAATGAGAATAAAAGAGGCAGAACTTGTCCTTTGTATTACTAGCCAAGTAGTCATATTGCATAGTTGCAGCTGCAGTGTATTTGTACATGTCCAGACATGTCTGGCATACGTGAATATAGCATCATTTATACATGGGACTTTATGGTGTACAAGTTTACTAAACATTAAGTAATACCAAGCTGCTGGAAAGAATGGCACTGACACTGGTACACCATGACAACAGACAATAGAAGCACTGTGTCCTTTTAAAAAGGTAGACAGTCTTCAGTGATCAGAAAACACTGGGCTCATTGCCTAGCCAGGCCACTCCCAGATGAGTGAGCTGGAAGCATGGCGTGCAAGCCATAGAGCACTCACTGACACATATACAGGTAAAAGCCAGTAAATTAGAATATTTTGAAAAACTTGATTTATTTCAGTAATTGCATTCAAAAGGTGTAACTTGTACATTATATTTATTCATTGCACACAGACTGATGCATTCAAATGTTTATTTCATTTAATTTTGATGATTTGAAGTGGCAACAAATGAAAATCCAAAATTCCGTGTGTCACAAAATTAGAATATTACTTAAGGCTAATACAAAAAAGGGATTTTTAGAAATGTTGGCCAACTGAAAAGTATGAAAATGAAAAATATGAGCATGTACAATACTCAATACTTGGTTGGAGCTCCTTTTGCCTCAATTACTGCGTTAATGCGGTGTGGCATGGAGTCGATGAGTTTCTGGCACTGCTCAGGTGTTATGAGAGCCCAGGTTGCTCTGATAGTGGCCTTCAACTCTTCTGCGTTTTTGGGTCTGGCATTCTGCATCTTCCTTTTCACAATACCCCACAGATTTTCTATGGGGCTAAGGTCGGGGGAGTTGGCGGGCCAATTTAGAACAGAAATACCATGGTCCGTAAACCAGGCACGGGTAGATTTTGCGCTGTGTGCAGGCGCCAAGTCCTGTTGGAACTTGAAATCTCCATCTCCATAGAGCAGGTCAGCAGCAGGAAGCATGAAGTGCTCTAAAACTTGCTGGTAGACGGCTGCGTTGACCCTGGATCTCAGGAAACAGAGTGGACCGACACCAGCAGATGACATGGCACCCCAAACCATCACTGATGGTGGAAACTTTACACTAGACTTCAGGCAACGTGGATCCTGTGCCTCTCCTGTCTTCCTCCAGACTCTGGGACCTCGATTTCCAAAGGAAATGCAAAATTTGCATGGTTGGGTGATGGTTTGGGGTGCCATGTCATCTGCTGGTGTCGGTCCACTCTGTTTCCTGAGATCCAGGGTCAACGCAGCCGTCTACCAGCAAGTTTTAGAGCACTTCATGCTTCCTGCTGCTGACCTGCTCTATGGAGATGGAGATTTCAAGTTCCAACAGGACTTGGCGCCTGCACACAGCGCAAAATCTACCCGTGCCTGGTTTACGGACCATGGTATTTCTGTTCTAAATTGGCCCGCCAACTCCTCTGACCTTAGCCCCATAGAAAATCTGTGGGGTATTGTGAAAAGGAAGATGCAGAATGCCAGACCCAAAAACGCAGAAGAGTTGAAGGCCACTATCAGAGCAACCTGGGCTCTCATAACACCTGAGCAGTGCCAGAAACTCATCGACTCCATGCCACGCCGCATTAACGCAGTAATTGAGGCAAAAGGAGCTCCAACCAAGTATTGAGTATTGTACATGCTCATATTTTTCATTTTCATACTTTTCAGTTGGCCAACATTTCTAAAAATCCCTTTTTTGTATTAGCCTTAAGTAATATTCTAATTTTGTGACACACGGAATTTTGGATTTTCATTTGTTGCCACTTCAAATCATCAAAATTAAATGAAATAAACATTTGAATGCATCAGTCTGTGTGCAATGAATAAATATAATGTACAAGTTACACCTTTTGAATGCAATTACTGAAATAAATCAAGTTTTTCAAAATATTCTAATTTACTGGCTTTTACCTGTACATCATACAACAGTACAAAGCTGATTGAAAATGACAAGATTTTATTCAAACAGATGCAACAGGCAAGTGGCTGGAGAGAGACATTTTTGAAAGGTCCTCTCTCTAACTCTTGGTCATTTCCTTTCAATACCTGCTTTCTTTCTGCTGTAAGGAACTTCCATCTAACAGGGGTCTGCAACATGCAGCTCTTGTATCCCTCTGTTGTGGCTCCAGCTATGGTTTATGCTTCTGAGTACTGTAGTCACTATGCTGTCCCTTGAGGTACCGTCATGAGTCCTTCCGACATAGCTCGGTTGGTAGAGCAGCCGTGCCAGCAACTTGAGGGTTGCAGGTTCGATTCCCGCTTCCGCCATCCTAGTCACTGCCGTTGTGTCCTTGGGCAAGACACTTTACCCACCTGCTCCCAGTGCCACCCACACTGGTTTAAATGTAACTTAGATATTGGGTTTCACTATGTAAAGCACTTTGAGTCACTAGAGAAAAGCGCTATATAAATATAATTCACTTCACTTCAAAGTTCTTCATAAAGCGCAGTGTTTTCTGGTGCGAAACCATTACACGTGTCATGTTTTAGCCTGTTAGCTTCCTCTGGCACTGTTCCACTAGCATTCAAAAAAGCGGTTATTCATCCTCTACTCTCAACACTAAGAAAACGGAAATGCTGATTATCGGTCCTGCTCAACACCGACACCTATTTAATAATACCACCTTAACATTTGACAACCAAACAATTACACAAAGCGACTCGGTAAAGAATCTGGGTATTATCTTCGACCCAACTCTCTCGTTTGAGTCACACATTAAGAGTGTTACTAAAACGGCCTTCTTTCATCTCCGTAATATCGCTAAAATTCGTTCCATTTTGTCCACTAGCGACGCTGAGATTATTATTCATGCGTTCGTTACGTCTCGTCTCGATTACTGTAACGTATTATTTTCGGGTCTCCCAATGTCTAGCATTAAAAGATTACAGTTGGTACAAAATGCGGCTGCTAGACTCTTGACAAGAACAAGAAAGTTTGATCATATTAGGCCTATACTGGCTCACCTGCACTGGCTTCCTGTGCACTTAAGATGCGACTTTAAAGTTTTACTACTTACGTATAAAATACTACACGGTCTAGCTCCATCCTATCTTGCCGATTGTATTGTACCATATGTCCCGGCAAGGAATCTGCGTTCAAAGAACTCCGGCTTATTAGTGATTCCCAGAGCCCATTAAAAGTCTGCGGGCTACAGAGCGTTTTCCATTCGGGCTCCAGTACTATGGAATGCCCTCCCGGTAACAGTTAGAAATGCTACCTCAGTAGAAGCATTTAAGTCCCATCTTAAAACTCATTTGTATACTCTAGCCTTTAAGTAGACCCCCCTTTTTAGACCAGTTGATCTGCTGTTTCTTTTCTTTTCTCCTCTGCCTCCTCGCCGGGTTATTCCGGTTCCGGTGACCATGGATGAAGTACTGGCTGTCCAGAGTTGGGACCCGGGGTGGACCGCTCGCCTGTGCATCGGTTGGGGACATCTCTGCGCTGCCGACACGTCTCAGCTCGGGATGGTCTCCTGCAGGTCTCCTGCTGGCCCCACTATGGACTGGACTCTCACTACTATGTTAGATCCACTAAGGACTGTTCTTTCACAATATTATGTCACTCGACATCCATTGCTTTCGGTCTCCCCTAGAGAGGGGGGGTTACCCACATATACGGTTTCTCATAGTCATCCACATCCCTTATGTGGGCTCTGTACCGAGGATGTCGTTGTGGCTTGTACAGCCCTTTGAGACTTTTGTGATTTAGGGCTATATAAATAAACATTGATTGATTTGTTGCTAATAAACAATGGTAACTAGTTGGGAGGGATTAAGTGTTCTTGGAACTGGTGATTTCTTACACGATTTTAATTGTAAACAAAAAAGGCATTTTTGCAAAGGTGGGCAAATGCCTCATGGTTGAATCGCATCAACACAGGACAAGGACTACCTTTGCTGCATCACTGCTACGCAAGGTTAGGCTTTTTTTTAGCCATATGTCACACTACACAAGAGGATTTGAAGGGGGACGATATGGGGCTTGGCGGTATACCAGTTTTACAGTTAACACCGGTATATTTTAGAAAATGATATATATTTGAGACAATACCGCCAGACCGGTATCTTTTGATGTGCCTTCGTTTCGGCCGTTTGCTCTTCTCTGCGCCTGACGGGCAGAGGGCATTCTCTTATAACAATGCACAGCTTGGCCCAGGAGGCACAACAGGTTGTCCAGTAACCAGAGGGTTCCCAGTTCGAATCCTGCTTCATCTATACCCATTGCTGCTGGACACTTCGCCCACATTGCCCTCTGGGTCGCCCACACAGGAAAGCTTCACTGACCAAGATGCTGAATAACAAGCTAGATATTCCCAGACAGGTCCTCAAAAGTATGGTTAAATGCAGAGACAACATGTTGCTCTATATTGTACATGTATTTTCTTAGAGGATGCTAGATAGCATTGAATGTGTTTTTTTACTGCTGCTATCTTCTGTCTTTTGTTTTCATAAAAAATGGATATGAAGTAGTCATTCAGTCAGTACATACGTAAAAATATTTCAAGCTGAATTTAAAAGCCAATGGTTAAATTAGAGCCACTGAATAGGTGTATGCTTCATAGGGCTGGGCAATAAAACAAAATCAATATATAATCGTAAAAGACGCGTAATCAGTATCAATAAAAAATGCGTTCAATAAAACGTTCAATATATTTATTTTTATCAGAAGAAACAGGAAGTGGCAAAGCAAGGTTGGTTGCATTAACAAAGGCACTCTCTAAACGAGCAACGCAGGAAGTGATCATTGATCAGTGGGAGTGACATTCTAACAGCCAATCAGGTAACAGTTGCGCCGTCGTGTTGTCTCGCGGTGGATTCTTTGCATGGAGTGAAAAGAGAAAGTAAAAATGAGTGCTGCAGAGAGTAAAGAAATTGTCAATTAAACAGGAAAAGTCACCTCGACAGTATGGGAGTTTTGTTTTTTAAACAGACCGTAGTCAGACCAAGGCACTTGTAAACAGTAATACTCCACATCCTTAACCGCTCTCACTATTTAGTACAACCGGCACTTAACCTGCAGAAAATCGTTCTTTTCATGTTCCTCTGTTAACATTATTACACTTTGCTTTATTTTGTTACAGTTTATTAAACATTTCTCACGTATTTCTTATTTTTGCACCTCAAGTTTACAAAGTTATTGTTAAGTATTCAATTTGAGTTTAGAATGTTGTTTGCGTTGATTTTTTTCCATGGTTGTGTTTACATTTATTTTCCTTTTTGACTTGGTAGCTGAAATCTTCCTTACCCTTATGTGGGTGGGCTCTGTACTGAGGATGTCGTTGTGGCTTGTGCAGCCCTTTGAGACACTTGTGATTTAGGGCTATATAAATAAACATTGATTGATTGATTGATTGAAATCTTAAATTACTACAGTACAAACCAATATTTAAAACAATGGACCCTTAGCCATGAAAACAGAAAATAATGAGACTAAAACACTAGATGTGAAGCATAAGAAACACAAAACATGCAAAATAGTGGGTTTTCTAACAGTGTGTACATTCATTTTAGTTTAAAAAATAAATAAATAAATAAATAAACAGTGTGTAAAAGTACTTTTTGAGATCACTCAAAAATACCGCCATAATGATAACAAGTGCTAATTTTGGTCACGATATCTGATAGATGAAATGTTTATATTGTTACATCCCAAGTATCAACGGAATTCTGTCTGTACTACTGGGTACTGATCCATGTAAAATAGTTCAATATTTTGACACGTTTGTTGCATGTGACGTCACGTCAGGTTGCAGACTCGGCACCGAGTCAAGTACTTTGAAGGGAAACGAAAATTTATTTACATGTCATGTCTGGTACCAATTAACCTTGATAAATGAGGGATGCCTGTACTCTGTTGCTACAATATCATACAAAAACATTTAATTTTAAAAATGCACAAATAATGGAAAACAAAGTCGACAATATTATCGCCTGTTGTCAAACTGCTTGAGTGAACGTCAGTCAGCCACGGGGGGGATGATGTCAAGAAAAGCGGCTTCCAATGAACTGAAATCAGAACATCTAAAATGTACTTGATGCTGATCACAAACAGAGCCGAGGAACATAGATGCTCCTGAAGGTATTAAGCCAACAAATCTGTTAGCAACTTTTAATTCTATTGGAGAAATAAAGGATTTGAGTGGAGTGATGTAACCTTCAGTGGAAAGAGCAGCCTGAGAAGGGGGCCTGCTAATAGTGCCGACTCTTGCTGTGACAAGCGAGCCACTGTAACATTGACTATGTTTCCGTGCACTAAATTAGTCAGATTTTTCAAATAGTTAGTGTTTTGTATTTTCACACCTACATGTGAAGTCCCAGTGTCAATGTACTCTCTCTCTGTATCTCTAATGGGACTAGGTCATACGCCATGCACCTCCCACACACTGGGGGTCGCTTATTTCCTTTTAGCGCGGATAAATGTATTGCTTTTCCCGTTGACCTATGACGTCACACCTAAACAAGGCATCCTCACAAATCGCTCTTTAATGATCGCAGACATGGACGAGTTCACAGCCAAGTTCTTGTTGTACCTGATGTCTGTTGTAATATTGGCACAGATTAGAAATATTAGGTCTCTATTAGCTATGCTGATGTTAAAAAGCAGACAGGAGCAAGATTATCACCTTATCTTATTATTATCTTAGATTGCGCCACAAACCTGACACTAGTACCAAGAAGGTCCTGAATATTCTTTGGCTTTTAACACTACGTGAGTTGTGTGGTCCTCTGCTGTCCTCTGTGTTTTTTTTAAATACATTTTGATTTCTATTTACTGTTTTAATTGGTTTTACCCTTTAAAATAGTTTTTAATCATATTTATTTTTATATTGTTTTTATATTTATTTATTTTTTGTTTTTATTCAGTCATTGGTGGAGCTAAGGATAATATTTGAATATTGTTTTTAATATTGTTGTGCAGCACTTTGGAAACATTTTTGTTGTTTAAATGTGCTATATAAATAAAGTGGATTGGATTGGATTGGATTGTGGGTACAAAGTAAAGACTGGTGCAAAAGAGTTGGAATTTTGGGACGGAGAATGGAAAGAAAACCTTTAAATGTCTCAAAATTCAATCTATAAACTATGTGGATTACTGGAAGGAGTTTTAAATTGGAAGGAAGTGACCGTTTGTGCCCCAATAGCGCTTCAGATGAGGGTTGCGATTGTTCTGTACAAGTTTGCCAGTTGTGTGAATTGGGAGTTATTGATAAACAGTTTGTAGTGCACAAATGCAGCGTAAAGAAGTTTATGTACAATATTTGTTCGGGAGTCCGAATGAAGCCTTAGCTACCTTTTTAAATAATTCTGTTTCTTCTTTTTTCTCCCCTCGATGCTCTTCAAAATGTTAATTTTTTTAAACACACATTTGCGCTTTTATACTGGAGTCTAAACAGTCGGCTGAAAAAAAAACTGATTTAGAAAAAATACGAAGTCTAGGTGTGTTAATCCGACTTTTCAAAAGCCAAACAATCAGATTGAGGTGTTTTCATGGGTTGTAGAATACTTATTATTAGCCAAATTATTTGCAATATCAGACTAATGTAGTGCATGGTAACGTATACACTGTGACTATACTGGAAGGAAGATGATCTGAAGGTGAGCGAAAATTGCATGCATAACACTAACCCAGGATTTCCACTGGATGCGAAATGGCACGTTGTTGCCACGGCGGCGTACTCTTTCAGTTTTTATTCAAGTCACTATGAACTGGACTCTCACAATATTATGTCAGACCCACTCAACATCCATTGCATTCGGTCTCCCCTAGAGGGTGGGGGGGGGGGGTCCTCTCCAAGGTTTCTCATAGTCATTCACATCGACGTCCCACTGGACTGAGTTTTTCCTTGCCCTTATGTGGGCTTTGTACCGAGGATGTCGTTGTGGCTTGTGCAGCCCTTTGAGACACTTGTGATTTAGGGCTATATAAATAAACATTGATTGATTGATTGAAGTCAAAGTGTCTGTTTCCACCACCCACAGAACTGCATCGTCATGGCGGTGACATTCGGCATCCCTGCGCTAAATATACCCAGAGCTTCTAGATTTGCCTGTCGCCGCAACAGATCCATTCAATTTCGCTAAAATCTGCTTGTGTTGGACAAGAAGTCACGCACACAAAATCAATTATTTGTTTTACTTTCAAAATAAAATAGTCTGTCTTCAAGGCGGATCATTTTTACACTTTGAAAAGGCCTAATGGGTGCAGACGGACATGAAGTCTGCTTTTAAAAGGTTTTCAGTAAAGATGTCCGATATTATCGGCCGATAAATGCTTTAAAATGTAATATCAGAAATTATCGGTATCAAAATTATCGGTATCGGTTTCAAAAAGTAACATTTATGACTTTTTAAAACGCTGCTGTGTACACGGACGTAGGGAAAAGTACAGAGCGCCAATAAACCTTAAAGGCACTGCTTTTGCGTGCCGGCCAGTAACATAATATCTACGGCTTTTCACACACACAAGTGAATGCAATGCATACTTGGTCAACAGCCATACAGGTCACACTGAGGGTGGCCGTATAAACAACTTTAACACTGTTACAAACTGTTAACCCACACCAAACAAGAATGACAAACACATTTCGGGAGAACATCCGCACCGTAACACAACATAAACACAACAGAACAAATACCCAGAACCCCTTGCAGCACTAACTCTTCCGGGACGCTACAATATACACCCCCCACTACCCACTACCTCAACCCCGCCCATCTCAACCTCCTCATGCTCTCTCAGGGAGAGCATGTCCCAAATTCCAAGCTGCTGTTTTGAGGCATGTTAAAAAAAATAATGCACTTTGTGACTTCAATAATAAATATGGCAGTGCCATGTTGGCATTTTTTTCCATAACTTGAGTAGATTTATTTTGGAAAACCTTGTTACATTGTTTAACGCATCCAGCGAGGCATCACAACAAAATTAGGCATAATAATGTGTTAATTCCACGACTGTATATATCGGTATCAGTTGATATCGGAATCAGTAATTAAGAGTTGGACAATATCGGAATATCGGCAAAAAAGCCATTATCGGACATCTCTAGTTTTCAGATGTAATTTCACCTTTTTGACACGAATGGATGAGGGCGTGCTGATTCTGGAGGTCCTACATTTAAGAAGCATACACAGGCAAATCCCAAGCAGCTATATGGGGAACTGTGTCAAATACCAGCTGATACGGGCCGGAGAAGCAGGGGAGTGGTTTGTAGGAGTTGAATGAAATGTATGTATTTGTGTGTGTGTTTACACAACGCTCACCAGGGATGGTGTTACTGTTGTGTTGTTGCATACTACAAAAGTAATGAAAGTTGTCGTTCTGCAAGGCAAAACGGTCTTTTCCACGAGTCAAGTCAATGCCATCACTTAAAGCGCCCGTCTGTGGGTATTGATGGACGGCAAAGCTCGAGTCGTTCCGCGATGTTTACTTTATCACCTGATCACGCGCGGATTCGCCACGTAAAAGTCTGCACTATTTCACAAAAGAACGGCGGTGGGGATTGTCCAACGGCAGATGGCGGTGCCGTTCCGTGGCGGCTACGTTACGCTGCCGTTCTGCATCCTGTGAAAATCAGGGGTTAGTTGTAAACTATGTGGCAGATCAGCTTGTAACAATCTGCATGGAGACGATAGCTTCAATTACAGATAAATATAAATGAGCAAAGTGACTGGAGAGTGAGCCCTTTATCATTTCTAAGCGAACCAAACAAGTCCAACAACACTAGCAAAAGCAAACATGCTGATGCGAGGCCTTGGCATTGATGACAGAATAAAAAGATTCAATATTTCATCTTTGCGTCTATGCACAGACAAACAGAGACCACTTCAGTGAGATGATGCGCTTTGTTTGAAGCAGCGACTATTTGTCCTCAATTGAGCAGTAAAATAATACGACGATGCAAGACACTGTTTATTAAATCACAATTATTGAAATTTAACGATTTGGTGCATTTGCAAACAGCTAAAATTATGTCCAAAGCAAACTATACACCTGCTACCCAAGAATGTACAACAATTCTTCTCAACAAAAGAGGAGAAATATAACCTTAGGGGAAAATCAAATTTAAAACATTTGTATGCGCATACAACACTTAAAACCTTTAGTATACCAGTGTGTGGAATTAAATTATGAAATGGATTAACCAAAGAAATCAAACAAAGCACTAATATGATTCAGTTTAAGAAGCGGTTCAAACTACAAGTGTTCAAAAAGTACACAGAACAAGAATTATACATAAAGGTGGTCCAAAACAAAGATGCAAGACAATGTTTGTTAAATCACAATTATTGAAATTCAACGATTTGGTGCATTTGCAAACAGCTAAAATTATGTATAAAGCAAACTATAACCTGCTATCCAAGAATGTACAACATTCTTCTCAACAAAAGAGGAGAAATATAACCTTAGAGGAAAATCTAGTTTAAAACATTTGTATGCGCGTACAACACTTACAACCTTTAGTGTATCAGTATGTGGAATACAATTATGAAACGGATTAACCAAAGAAATTAAAAAAAAAAAGCACTAATATCATTCAGTTTAAGAAGCGGTTCAAACTACAAGTGTTCACAAAGTACACAGAACAAGAATTATACATGAAAGTGGTCCAAAACAAAGATGCAAGACAATGTTTGTTAAATCACAATTATTGAAATTCACCGATTTGGTGCATTTGCAAACAGCTAAAATGATGTATAAAGCAAACTATACACCTGCTACCCAAGAATGTACAACAATTCTTCTCAACAAAAGAGGAGAAATATAACCTTAGAGGAAAATCTAGTTTAAAACATTTGTATGCGCGTTCAACACTTAAAAACATTTAGTATATCAGTATGTGGAATTCAATTATGAAACGGATTAACCAAATAAATAAAAATAAGCACCAATATGATTCAGTTTAAGAGACCGTTCAAACTACCATATTTCTCGGAGTATAAGTCGCACCGGCCGAAAATGCATAATAAAGAAGGAAAAAAACATATATAAGTCGTACTGGAGTATAAGTCGCATCTTTTGGGGAAATTTATTTGATAAAACCCAACACCAAGAATAGACATTTGAAAGGCAATTTAAAATAAATAAAGAATAGTGAACAACAGGCTGAATAAGTGTACGTTATATGACGCATAAATAACCAACTGAGAACGTGCCTGGTATGTTAACGTAACATATTATGGTAAGAGTCATTCAAATAACTATAACATATAGAACATGCTATACGTTTACCAAACAATCTGTCACTCCTAATCGCTAAATCCCATGAAATCTTATAGGTCTAATCTCTTACGTGAATGAGCTAAATAATATTATTTGATTTTTTACGGTAATGTGTGAATAATTTCACACATAAATCGCTCCTGAGTATAAGTCGCACCTCGCAACTATGAAAAAAACTGCGACTTATAGACCGAAAAATACGGTACAAAGTACAAAGAACAAGAATTATGATAAACATAAAGTAGATTACTTAGAACACACTAACATATTATTTATTAATTCTGGTTTATTGAAACTACAGGAGCTAGTAAAGTTACAGACATTATGTGTTATGTTTAAGGCTAAAAGTAAAACATTACCAGCAAATTTACAAAAAATGTCTGTCATCACTTCTGAGAATGAAGAGCGTAGAAGAAAAGGTAATTTCAAACATCAGTATTCAAGGACAACTATAAAACAAATGTGTATATCAGTGGTGAGGGTTAATGAGGGTAAACTATGGAATTCTCTTTACAACGAGATAAAAGACTGTAATGTAATGTAATGTGGGCTTTGTACCGAGGATGTCGTTGTGGCTTGTGCAGCCCTTTGAGACACTTGTGATTTAGGGCTATATAAATAAAGATTGATTGATTGATTGAAAAATATATTCCAATTGAAAAATATATATAAAGACAGAACAATAAGATCATATGGACAGCCATAAGTGTTTACATTTTGCTTTATATTTATTATTTTACTTATTTTTTGTCTGGTTTTGTATTTGTTTTGTATCATCCCGTGAGGTGTATATTACGGTACTTCTTTTGTACTTCATAAAGATTTGCACTTGTTGTGTTTTTTGTTTATTATTTGGATATATTTGTTTGGTTTGTATGATATCCATTGAACAAGACTATGTATTATGTTGAAGGGGGCAGGAAAATATAAGATTTTTCTTCATCCTGCTCCTTCACAGGCATTGGTGTGTAAATGTGTGTTTAGTTTCTGAGGTTTAATTGTCTATCGATGAAGAAGATGAAAATGAAAATGAAAAATGAAATCTTCAACCCTTTTCATAATTGAGACAAAGATTATATATGTATTTAATATTTGTATGCTTACTATGGTATATTATTTATATACATCAGTATTCAAGGACAACTTAAAACAAATGTGTATATCAGTGGTGGGGGTTAAACTATGGAATTCTCTTTACAACGAGATAAAAGACTGTAAAAATATATTCCAATTGAAAAAAAGATATAAAGACAGAAGAATAAGATCATATGGACAGCCATAAGTGTTTACATTTTGCTTTATATTTATTATTTTACTTATTTTTTGTCTGGTTTTGTATCATCCCATGAGGTGTATATTACTTCTTTTGTTCAGTTTGTACTTCATGAAGTTCTGCACTTGTGTTTTTTGTTTATTATTTGGATATATTTGTTTGGTTTGTATGATATCCATTGAACAAGACTATGTATTATGTTGAAAGGGGCAGGAAAATATAAGATTTTTCTTCATCCTGCTCCCTCACAGGCATTGGTGTGTAAATGTGTGTTTATTTTCTGAGGTTTAATTGTCTATCGATCAAAGATGCACATCAATGAAGGAGATGAAAATGAAAATGAAAAATGAAATCTTCAACCCTTTTTTTATTGAGACAAAGATTATTTATGTATTTAATATTTGTATGCTTACTATGGTATATCATTTATATACATCAGTATTCAAGGACAACTTCAAAACAAATGTGTATAGTGGTGGGGGTTAAACTATGGAATTATCTTTACAACGAGATAAAAGACTGTAAAAATATATTCCAATTGAAAAAATATATAAAGACAGAACAATAAAATCATATGGACAGCCATAAGTGTTTACATTTTGCTTAATATTTATTATTTTACTTATTTTTTGTCTGGTTTTGTATCATCCTGTGAGGTGTATATTACTTTTTTTGTTTGGTTTGTACTTCATGAAGTTTTGCACTTGTTGTGTTTTTTGTTTATTATTTGGACATATTTGTTTGGTTTGTATGATATCTATTGAACAAGACTATGTGTTATGTTGAAGGGGGCAGGAAAATATAAGATTTTTCTTCATCCTGCTCCCTCACAGGCATTGGTGTGTAAATGTGTGTTTATTTTCTGAGGTTTAATTGTCTATCGATCAAAGATGCACATCAATGAAGGAGATGAAAATGAAAATGAAAAATGAAATCTTCAACCCTTTTTTTATTGAGACAAAGATTATTTATGTATTTAATATTTGTATGCTTACTATGGTATATCATTTATATACATCAGTATTCAAGGACAACTTTAAAACAAATGTGTATAGTGGTGGGTGTTAAACTATGGAATTATCTTTATAACAAGATAAAAGACTGTAAAAATATATTCCAATTGAAAAAATATATAAAGACAGAACAATAAAATCATATGGACAGCCATAAGTGTTTACATTTTGCTTAATATTTATTATTTTACTTATTTTTTGTCTGGTTTTGTATCATCCTGTGAGGTGTATATTACTTTTTTTGTTTGGTTTGTACTTCATGAAGTTTTGCACTTGTTGTGTTTTTTGTTTATTATTTGGACATATTTGTTTGGTTTGTATGATATCTATTGAACAAGACTATGTGTTATGTTGAAGAGGGCAGGAAAATATAAGATTTTTCTTCATCCTGCTCCTTCACAGGCATTGGTGTGTAAATGTGTGTTTAGTTTCTAAGGTTTAATTGTCTATCGATCAAAGATGCACATCAATGAAGGAGATGAAAACGAAAAATTAAATCTTCAACCCTTTTTTTTATTGAGACAAAGATTATTTATGTATTTAATATTTGTATGCTTACTATGGTATATTATTTATTTGTTCACTGTTCTGTTACAGAGAACAAGGAAATTGGATACAATTGCTATGGTATGAAAAGGGGTAGGATTAAATGAGCTCTGATTCTTCCTACTCCTTTTCGGACGTGCTGTAATGAACCAACTGGAATTGGGTGATGCATTACATTGTATCATATGCAGGTTCGAAATAAACTGAACTGAAATGTTTAAATGAACCACTGTAAAATAGGGATCATCGTTAAAGTGGAAGGAACACACCGTTAGCTACGTTAGCAACAGGGAACCTGACTAACCTGCCGCAAAGCTACACGTTAGCCACATTAGCTCTCGCCATATCGTCTGGGCCAATTGATTTATAACCTGCCAATACGCGACGAGCACACATTTCTATGACATATTTTCATAAGCGACTACGTGGTTCACAAAGGGTAACGATTGAATGAGATATCCCCCCGCTGGTGGTAGACGCCTTGGCTAACATCCCCTCAGTGACAGCTCCAGCGAGCACAACAAGGAAATTAGCTGCGTTAGCAACGCAAATATTAGCTTTCACACAAATATTACAGATTTGTGTGGGACTGCAAACAAACCCCACCGGGCTCACCTTGGCTGGCGATAAATCCAAAATGCAAAGGACGGGGGTGGGGGACACACACACACGCACACGCCGCGGGTCTTTGTGTTGTTCGGAGGAGAGGAGACGTCGGGACCGGAGGCTTGAGACGAGGCTGTTACTTGTTGTCAGTCATGTTTCGTGTTAGCATCTCCATTCTTCAGCGTTTGTCTGCCTTCTGGTGAGAGAATCGAACGCACCGGAAGCAGAAGGACGGCACCGCCCGCTTCCACTCGCACACTTCCGGGGTCAGACTCAAAAAAAAGGGGGTAAATCAATCACTATGGTCGTTAATATAAATGTAACATATTTGTAGAACTTGGGTTTAATAAACGACACGCTGTTTACTCGGCTTATCTCAGGTTGCGCCAAAACTAACTCGACACTCCTTTTCTCGAAGCTACTTTCCGAGCTCACACGCTCTGTGATGTTCATACAAAAAGGCTTAAACAATGAAATGTTTAGCAAACAATGAACTGGCGACTTTTTTAACAGAGTCAACTATAATATATATAATGTATTAAATCAAATCCCTCAACTTCCTGCGTGACCACTAAAAGAAAGTAAATATAAAATATGCTGTTTACCAAAGGAGTGCAGCTAAATGTTTGCTGGACCTACTTTGAGCTTTACTCTTTCGCTAGAAACAGGTGATCATTAACCCTTGTGTGGTGTTCGGGTCTGTGGGACCCGTTTTAATTTTTTATTAAAAGAAAAATGGTACAATTAATTAAATTTTCAAACTGAGACTCACTGACTTTGGCTCATTTTCTGTGAAGAACATATATCAGAATACATATTTAATGACCACACACCATACACATTTCTATTACATATAAGATGTCCAAGTCCACTGGACCCAGGGCTAATATCCATCCATTTTCTACCGCTTGTCCCTTTTTTTAGGGTCGCAGGGGGTGCTGGAGCCTATCTCAGCTGCATTCGGACGGAAGGTGGGGTACACCCTGGACAAGTCGCCACCTCATTGCAGGGCCAACACAGACAACATTCACACACTAGGGCCAATTTAGTGTTGCCAAACAACCTATCCCCAGGTGCATGTTTTTGGAGGTGGGAGGAAGCCAGAATACCCGGAGGGAACCCAGCAGTTATAGAATTGTGGAATTTGATGTTCTGTATACCACACGCACACACACAGCAGGCCTAGACAGGAGGAGGATAGAGTGTAGGTACACAGAACATCACAGGGTCAAATGTGCGAGAAAATGAGAGCAGACAGTGTTGACAAACAATGTTGCAACCTTGTGTGGGAACCGCAGGTGCAGAAACACAAAAGAAGAATCCCTGTGGGATGCAGAAACTGGCAGAGAAATTTTCCGTGCAACTCAGCCAGCATTTGTGGGTCTCATGGACTCGTTGCATTTTGTGGCTTTTAATGCCTCACAATCAAACACTTTTATGTTAAAATACTGAACAGATGTTTATTGGGATAAGGTAAACATCTGTTCAGTATTTTAACATAAATGTGTTTGATTGTGAAGCATTAAAAGCCACAAAATGCAACGAGTCCATGAGACCCACAAACGCTGGCTGAGTAACAACAATAAGAACATTACACAAGGGTTTAAACACAATAGTGATGTGCGGATTGATACTAAAAAAAAAATTGGTGCCCTCGATACCAGATCTTTATGCTCCAATATTGATTCTCAAATCCAAATATTGTTACTTTACTTAATTGAGATGTCTATCATTAACAGGAAGCAGTATCTAAATCATCGAGATTCTGTCTAAATCCATCCATCCATCTTCTTCGCTTGTCCGAGGTCGGGTCGCGGGGGCAGCAGCCCAAGCAGAGAAGCCCAGACTTCCCTCTTCCCAGCCACTTTGTCCTAACCCGACTCTCGCCAGATCCTTGTAGTTCGCTGAGCTCCACACAAGGATCTGGGATCAAAGGCAATGCACACTCCTTCAAGATAGCAAAAAATAATGAACCAATCAGGATCGCCGGGGGGGATTTCATAGATGTGATGTAGCGCCGAAGCGACTGATTCAAACAATGGCGGCACGCAGCGAGGAGTCGTGACATCGATTCCGCTATTGCAACTGTTTTGTCGAATCTATCGAAAATTTAATATAATATAACTTTACGCTCTGTCGTTATCCAATGTCGGCTGTTCTGTTTTGGATTTTCCAGCGTTGCTCTCATCAGCGTCACGGGTTGATTTCGATGTGAGTGGTTGAAGTAGCACGTCATTCAAGATAACGGACAAGTGGTTTATCCAATCACATACAATTATTTTTTTACAAGGCCCCGCCTTCTGAAATACATCTCCTATTGAGAAGTCCCAGATCCTTGTGTGGAGCTCAGCAAACTACAAGGATCTGGCGAGAGTCAGGTTAACTTCGTCCCGAGGCGTTCCCCGGTAGTCTTCCCAACATGTCCTGGATCTTCCCCGTGGCCTCCTACCGGTCGGACGTGCCAGAAACACCTCCCTAGGGAGGCGTTCGGGTGGCATCCTGACCAGATGCCAGAACCACCTCATCTGGCTCCTCTCGATGTGGAGGAACAGCGGCTTTACTTTGAGCTGCCCCCGGATGGCGGAGGAAACTAATTTTGGCCGCTTGTACCCGTGATCTTGTCCTTTCAGTCATAACCCAAAGCTCATGACCATAGGTGAGGATGGGAACGTAGATCGACCGGTAAATTGAGAGCTTTGCCTTCCGGCTCAGCTCCTTCTTCACCACAACGGATCGATACATTACTGAAGACACCGCACCGATCCGCCTGTCGATCTCACGATCCGCTCTTCCCTCACTTGTGAACAAGACTCCGAGGTACTTGAACGCCTCCACTTGGGGCAAGATCTCCTCCCCAACCCGGAGATGGCATTAAATCATCGAGATCCTGTCTAAATCACTGTTTCTTAACCGTAAGACCCCTTAGAGATCCGCCAAAAAATATTTCTCAGCAGTGGTCCGTATGGGCCGCAGCGGTACTCAGTTGTAATACACTTTCCCACCACTTGTGGCAGTAATGACAAACTCAAACAGATAAAGTCTAGAGCTAAAGTCATGGAGAAGTTTCTTAAGCGCAAAAAATATGACTAAAGTGCTGAAGCAGCAAAAATTAAAATACTTTATTTAAAAATGTTACCAGACACAAAGTATCGGTATTGCCGATACCAGCCAAAATTTTACTTGGTATCGGCTTTACTCTTGAGCTACCTCCTCCTGAATGACAGAGCATCTCACCCTATCTCTTATGGGAGAGCCCAGCCACCTGACGAAGGAAACTCATTTCGCCCAATTGTACCCAGGATCTTGTCCTTTTGGTAATAACCCAAAGCTCATGATCATAGGTAATGATAGGAATGTAGATCGACCAGTAAATTTAGCTCTTTTTTTCACCACGATAGACCACTCTTCCCTCACTCCTGAACAAGACCCTAGGTACTTTTAACTCCTCCACCTGGGGCAGGATCCCCAACCCGGGGATGGCCCTCCACTGTTTTCCAGGCAAGAACTATGGACTCGGATGTGCTGATATTCATCCTTGTCGCTTCACTCAGCTGCAAACTAATTAAAGTTAAAAGTTAAAGTACCAATGATTGTCACACACGGTGTGGCGAATAATTCAGTGAGATGAAAATCCTGGCCAGAAGAAGCCAGCAGGAACACATCATCCGCAAAAAGCAGAGACCTAATCCTGCAGCCATCAAACCGAATCACCTCAACTCCCTGACTGCGCCTAGAAATTCTGTCCAAAAAAGTTGTGATCAGAATAGGTGATAAATGGCAGCCCTGACAGAGTCAACCCCCCACTGGAAACTGGTTCGTATTGCCAGCAGCAAGTTCTCATAATGATAATACAGTCAGTCAGTCTGGTACCCCATACTCTTGACAGACCGGTAGGAGGCCACGCGTCAGACCTAGGACACTAGAGACCGTCTCCCAGCTGGCCTGGGAACGCACCCCGGAAGAGCTGGGCAAAGTAGCTGGGAAGTGGAAAGTCTGGCCTCTGTGCTTAGGTTGCTGCCCTCACGACCTGACCTTGGATAAGCAGAAGATGGATGGACCTGATCAGAAAGAAAATCAGTGGTATTGCACATCACTAAAACACAGAAAGTAAACAAAAACGTTTTTAATGACAAAATATACACAGGGACTATTATTTCAAATTTCTGTACTTTTATTACGTTTACAATTGCCTTGTTCATACTATATAAATGTAACACTGCAGTCGTGGAATTTTTCCAATGTAAAGTCTATTCTATCATCAATGACTTATCAATAGCCTAATAATGGATGTTGATTCAAAAAGCTCTACTTCTTTCTCCTTCTCAGCCATGTTGAAATGCGCTTGTGTGAACGTAATGTCCCTTTAACGAATAAACCAAGCCTAAAAAGTAGGGCTGTTAAATGATAAAAAAAAAAAAAATCAAGATTATTCACTTTTTGGAATTTGGATTAATCATAATTAATCACATGCATGATTAAAATGAGTTTAAGATTTGTACACAAATGCAATTTTATCATCAACGTTTTACTTGAATGCATGTCATTTATTTATATTCAAGTTGGTAACAGTTTTATCAAAAAAGTTCTTTCAGGCTGTATTTGAGTGAAATTTACCAGCATGCACACCAGTCGTCTCTTCACTCATTTTTGTACTGACCTATGCATTAATCTGATCACTGACCATATAGCAGTTAAGCTAAAAGAGCTTGTACAGTGAAAATACTTTTTTTTTTTTGTCCGAGCTCACAAAGGTCCGAGCTCACAAAGGTTTAATAAGAAACAAACTGTCACTTTTTTACCTGCCTTTGTATCATAATATTCCCTAAGTAGGGTTCCGGATCAAAATTATCACTTTAAAATTGCAATGTTTCTTTTTTTTTTAATATGACAAAACATCTGCAGCAGCTCCACATGTTGAATTGATAGTGATTACGACTACAAATCACGAGTTAACAATTTTAACAACCCTACCACAAATACATGATCTTATTCTAGAATTCAGCAACCATTGATGCACAAAACAGTATACAAAGCATAACCAAATCATATTTATTTTTTAAATCCACCTGTATAACATTTCCAAGAAATTGTGCGCTAACGCAAAGTGGCTACAAAAATAAAGCACATTTTTATGGAAATATGACAGAACAGAGCTCACAAAGGTTTAAGAAGAAACAAACTTGTCACTTTTTTACCTGCCTTTGTATCATAATATTCCCTAAGTAGGGTTCTGGATCAAAATGATCACTTTAAAATTGCAATGTTTTTTTTTTGTTTGTTTTTTAATACGACAAAACATCTGCAGCAGCTCCACATGTTGAATTGTTAGTGATGATTAATAGTGATTACGACGACAAAGTCATCATCAAATTAGTGGCTGCTTCC
This sequence comes from Nerophis lumbriciformis, assembly GCF_033978685.3. Classification (NCBI taxonomy): domain Eukaryota; kingdom Metazoa; phylum Chordata; class Actinopteri; order Syngnathiformes; family Syngnathidae; genus Nerophis; species Nerophis lumbriciformis. The sequence continues at coordinate 10,446,742 of NC_084562.2, read as the reverse complement.
TCTTGTAACTACTCCGACAAGCTTGTCACCCTGTCAATAACACAGTTCAAATGTTCTAATTATACACAATAACAATGTGCTAAGACTGCTAGTGGTATTGGACTTTCAAACATTGCTTTTTCACCTGTGCATTTTAGTGCATCAAAACATATTCCGACATGCATCCATGAACAAAATGGAATGTCTGTCCCACATCTGAGCTTTAATGTAAACTATGAGTAGTGTTCCTCGGTAGCGCAGGAAAAACTCATTGACGGTTTCAACACGTTACATAAATACATGGTTTATAGCCCCGCTCCAGAAAGACGCTTTTTTTTTTTTTTGGTTTTGTTTTTTACAAATACTGTACTACAGCATGGTTAATCTCTGCTGAATCTCATTCATTATAACAAACAAGGGATTATGCAGAGCACCAATATGAACTGTACAGAATTAGAGAATAGACTAAGAATCAGAAGACAAGAGCGATTGGATGGAAGTCTCTTGTGTTTTCAAAATTGTCCTCTCTCAGTTCCTGGTCGAGGTAAAGTGTTCAGAAAAGGCAGTCGGGCTTTAAAAAGTGTTCCTCCTCATTAAGCTATTGCCTTGGCCTCAGGGAGGAAAGCTTCCCAAAACTTGATAAGCTGTAATAGAAATAGGTTAAGAATGAGAAGATGGTCAAGATGCACATGGACAACTTATACTTTGTTAATAAATAACAGTGGTACCTCAATTTAAGAATGTTTCGAGATAAGCGCCGTCTCCTAGTCAATTGTTATGCTTTAAGTTAAGCAAAAATGTGGGTTACAAGCATCCCGCCATTAGCTGGCGTAGCAAATGTCACAGAGAACCCCGTAAGATCATCCCAAAACATCTGGTTTTACTCGCTAAAATTAGCTCATAGCTAGAGATGGACAAAACTTAGTTTTTCCAATCATGGGAAGGGACAAAGTTAATGTAAAGTTTCCTATCATGGGAAGGGAGAAAGTTAATATAAAGGACAATGCCGAGAAGAAGAAAGTACAGGGTAAAAGAAACGGCCTCTTGATTCTTCCATAGTTCTTGCATGTCTCAAACAATTGAGTACAAAGAATCTTTGATGTCTTCTTTGCTGTACATTATTATTATTACATTACTTCATAAAACTACTGTAGGTTTGTAGCACATAAATATTTCTAAAAGTTAGTTTTTCTTTGTAGAAGACATGTTACATGTTAATACTGCTGTTCTGGCGAGGGCCAAGCACCAATACAATTGATTTCAATGGGTGGAGTTGATTTGCGATACAAGTGTTTCGAATTAAGAGCTCCGTCACAAAACCAATTAAGCTCAGAAATTTAGGTACTACTGTAAAATCAATCAAATCATTGACATGACTAATTGGAAGCCAAATGCAGTGACATTGCTGGGGAGTAATTAATGTAGGAACAGGGACAGATAAATTACCCTTTGTTGAGATTGTAGCATTGACTCCAAATACTTGATTATTTGGCTCTTCAAGTCCTTGGCTTTTTCTTTCTGAAAATAACATTACAATCCCTTTTAGGGTCACTTTCACATTTCTTGCCAATCAAAAATAATACAAATTGACCTTTCAAGCATGCTGTTTTTTTAACAATTTACATACAAAACGACAATTCAAATTGAACGGAGACCCTTACTTCAAATCTGAGGACCTCCTTGCGTACGGTCATTCCAATCCTGTCAAAATCTCTCTCATACTGAGTAACTCTGGCCTCCCACTGCAGACATACACCAAAGGGAGTCAACATGAACAAAACGTAGCATGACTGACTGACTTGATACTTTAAAACAGGGGTCTTTAACGGTTTCCAGGCAAGGGACCTCCTAAATACTGGAGCGATGGAGCACAGCCCACCTACCTTAGACTTAGACTTCCTTTTTATTGTCATTCAAATTTGAACTTTACAGCACAGATAAGAACGAAATTTCGTTCTATAAGGTCCTGGTAGTGCAGGATAAAAAAGCAATAAGGTGCATATATAAATAAATATATATATATATATATATAAAATAAATATATAAAATATATATAAATAAATAGATTACTGTACAGATAAATATATTGCACTTTTTCACATGCGTCCACGTTTATGGATGTATGTTATATTGTCTTTTTTATTCCAGCGAGTTAATCCGTTTTGGGGGGAGTTGAGGGGGTAATTTAATTATGATGCGTTCAAGAGTCTTACGGCCTGAGGGAAGAAGCTGTTACAGAACCTGGAGGTTCTGCTTCGGAGGCTGCGGAACCTCTTTCTAGAGTCCAGCAGTGAAAACAGTCCTTGGTGGGGGTACCTACAGTATATATAGTGTTTGAAATTACAATTGGGTTTTAAATCAAACTGGTCCTATAGGTACTTTATTATTGTGCAATAATAAAATATTCAAATACAGTATTGTGCTGCTAATAGCTAGCTGGCAATTAGCGCGCTATTTACTAGCTGACAGCTTGTGCTGCTAATCGCTAGCTGAAAACTAGCACAATAATTGTTAGTTGGCAGCTTTGAATGGCAAATCGCTTGCTAACAACTAGCGCACTAATTGTTTTCTGACAACTAGCACACTAATCGTTTTCTGACGAGCACACCAATTGTTAGCTGGCAGCCAATTGCTAGTTGACCACTAGTGCGCTAATCACTAGCACGCTAATTGTTAGCTGACAATTTGCGCACTTATCACTAGCTGACAACTAGTGCACTAATCGTTGGCTGGCAGCTAGCACCGCTAATTACTAGCTGGCTATTAGCAAGCGATCTTAAATGCTAAATATAATCATTTTTAATTCATGTTTTATTTTAAACCTGCAAGGTACAGTGAGTAGTATAGCCATGCCACTGCCATTTTTAAACTACAGTGTGTCGGATACATTTTTTATTTAGATACATAAAAATTTGTGAAAACATTGCGGAGGGAATATTAAAAAAAAAACAGTTTAAACAAAGATTTTAAAAAATTCAGACCGCCCTGCAATCTCTCTACGGATCCCTGAGAGGTCGCAGGCCCCTGCTAAAGACCTCTGCTTTAAAAACATTAGGGAAACAAACATGTTGTAAATCTTTTAGCTGCCAGTTGACAGTAGCTGCTTTAAAATAAAACTTGGACGTCTTTGTGTTGGCTCACACACGCCAGCACATGTTACCTCACTAATCTCCTCCTTGGCCTGCTGCAGTTTGTCTGGTTTGTTGGCCCACAGCAGTTTGGCCTCAACCTCCCTCTTCTTCTGGAGTGCGCTCTGAGCCTCCTGCCATCGCTGCCACGCCCGTATGCGCTGGTCAAAACAGCCCTGTGGACATCCAAGCTAAAAAGGTTAAGATGTCCTGTCAAGCTACAAGTAACAGTGAAGTGAATTATATTTATATAGTGCTTTTCTCTAGTGACTCAAAGCACTTTACATAGTGAAAACCCAATATCTAAGTTACATTTAAACCAGTGTGGGTGGCACTGGGAGCAGGTGGGTAAAGTGTCTTGCCCAAGGACACAACGGCAGTGACTAGGATGGCGGAAGCGGGGATCGAACCTGCAACCCTCAGGTTGATGGCACGGCCACTCTACCAACCGAGCTATACCGCCCTAACAACACCAATTGCCTCGACCTAGTAAAAAAGGAGTGTGGCATGTGTGAAACCCAAAAACCGGTTCAAAAACTGCAAGGTAGTCAATATAAGCAATTGCTTTGACCAAATGCAAGTTGGTGAGAAAGGTGAATATTATATAGTATATATATATTTAAGTCAAGTCAAGCTTTATTTATATAGCACATTAAAACAACTTGCGTTGAGCCGTTGACCAAAGTGCTGCACAGGCACATAAAACAATAAAAACAATAAAACAGTGTAGAATAGAATAAACAGTAATAAAATAACAGCGGGAAAAAATATAAACTATTTAAGTTGACATCCATCCATCTTCTTCCGCTTATCCGAGGTCGGGTCGCGGGGGACACAGCCTAAGCAGGGAAGCCCAGACTTCCCTCTCCCCAGCCACTTCATCCAGCTCCTCCCGGGGGATCCCGAGGCATTCCCAGGCCAGCCGGGATAGTCTTCCCAACGTGTCCTGGGTCTTCCCCGTGGCCTCCTACCGGTCGGACGTGCCCTAAACACCTCCCTAGGGAGGCGTTCGGGTGGCATCCTGATTAGATGCCCGAACCACCTCATCTGGCTCCTCTCGATGTGAAGGAGCAGCGGCTTTACTTTGAGCTCCCCCCGGATGACAAAGCTTCTCACCCTATCTCTGAGGGAGAGCCCCGCCACCCGGCGGAGGAAACTCATTTCGGCCGCTTGTACCCGTGATCTTGTCCTTTCGGTCATGACCCAAAGCTCATGACCATAGGTGAGGATGGGAACGTAGATCGACCGGTAAATCGAGAGCTTTGCCTTCCGGCTCAGCTCCTTCTTCACCACAACGGATCGATACAGCGTCCGCATTACTGAAGACGCCGCACCGATCCGCCTGTCGATCTCACGATCCACTCTTCCCTCACTCGTGAACAAGACTCCGAGATACTTGAACTCCTCCACTTGGGGCAAGATCTCCTCCCCAACCCGGAGATGGCACTCCACCCTTTTCCGGGCGAGTTAAGTTGGCATTGATTCCTAAATACAAAATAATAAAGCATAAAATGGACATTATAAGTATAGCATACATGTACGATGCAAGGACGTGACGTCAGTGCAAAGATTATGTGGGAAGCACTAGTTTCTATAGTCAACGTTGTAATCCGGCCTCAGAACCCAAGTTAACATATGAATGTAACTTGTTACTGTAATGTGTGAATTATGTAGACACGGCTTAGAGAAATGCCTTAGCTTGGACGACCCAGCAGGCTGTGGTGCATGGGAGCCATGTACCACCACTGGCTGCTTTTGCAGGAGATGGAGGCGGAGCCACAGAAGACGGAAACGCGGTTCTAATGCTAGCCTGATGACCAGGCTAAAATTGTAGACCAGGGGTTAGCAACCTTTACCTTCAAAACAGCCATATTGACCTCTCTTGCACGAAAGAAAAAAGGCCTGGAGACGCAAAATGTTTAATTTTATACACAAAGGAATGCAGAATTGAATTTATTTTCTAATGAGATTTTTATTTTTGGGGTGGGTTCATCATTAGATTACTGCAGCCATTACACACTCAGTGAGTAAGAAGTGGCTTTTTTTAGCTCATTAATTGCTATTATCTTGTGTTCTGAGGATGTGAAGCCCATTTCTGGTTGCTTCATCCAAAAGAAGAAAGGTGCACGGTATTGCTGAATGAAATCTGCCTGGTGAGCACATACCTCACACTTGCTGAACCAGCAGCACCTTCGACGCATGTCCCACCTGACTTTGGATTTAGCTCATTAATTGGTATTATCTTGTGTTTTGAGGATGTGAAGCCCGTGTCTGGTTGCTTCATCCAAAAGAAAGGTGCACAGTATTGCTGAATGAAATCTGCATGGTGAGCACATACCTCATACTTGCTGAACAAGCAGCGCCTTCGAGGCATGTCCCACCTGACGTTGGATTAGGTCTGTCACTCACACTTTTTATTATACTTTTCTCCATGTTTTCTTCACTTTGACAGCCTACCACACTCATGTTTTGCTTCATTGTTGCGATAATCTGGGTGCTTCACACAGAATAAAGCTAGCTCAAACAAGTAACTACAAGGCGGCCAAAAACACACAGCCCGCCACAAACACCTACTCTCCCTTTTCCTTGCCTTCCTCAGTCACACTTATCTAATTCTCAGTCAGGAGACATTCAACAAAAAATTAGAACATATATGCACAGTTCCCTCCACTCCATTGTTAAAATTGTTACATTGTTACAATCACGTGACAGTTTCAATAAAATATTTTTATGGTTCTCTGAATTACGCAAGTTTGTTGGTCTAGGACAGGGGTCGGCAACCCAAAATGTTCATAGAGCCATATTGGATCAAAAATACAAAAGAACAAATCTGTCAGGAACCGCAAAACAATAAAAGCCTTATATACCGTATTTTTCGGAGTATAATTCGCACCGGAGTATAAATCGCACCTGCCGAAAATGCATAATAAAGAAGGAAAAAAACATATATAAATCGCACTGGAGCCCGGCCAAACTATGAAAAAAACTGCGACTTATAGTCCGAAAAATACGGTAAGTCTTATAATGAAAGCAACACATGATGTGTCTATATTAGCTATATTACACTGCAAGCTCTTTGATGTGAGGCGTGTGCTGTATTTGGATTCGATGTTGTTCATGTTTGAGAATATCTGCTTGCACAGGTATTTGTTTTGTTTGCAACAGCCACCTGCCTGACAGCACGCCGTGCTTAAAAAAACGTGTCGCAGGCTGACGCAAATCTTCGTTGACAGAAATGTTGAAATGTAATATTTATTCTACACATTTTTATAACATTGGAAAACAGTCTCTGTGGCAGCATCGGATTAAATTATACATGTAAACCAGGGGTGCCCACATTTTTTTCAGCAGGCGTGCCACTTATCAAATGACCAAGTTGATGTGATCTACCACACACACACACACACACACACACACACACACACACACACACACACACACACACACACACACACACACACACACACACACACACACACACACACAGTTAGTGTATTACTTTATTCTGATGACTTGCATTGCTTGGAAACAGACAGGATTCACAGTAGTTGCTGATAAGCTCCACAACTTCGCACCACATTAAAGTGGTTGTTTTTTGCTTTTTATTTGTCCAGCTTCCATACTCATTTTTATACCGTATATAAGACAAATTTGAGTTAAGCTTGTATGCGATAGTTTGAGACTTTTATTTTGTTAGAGCAGGGAGGATGAAGCAGCACTTTTCTTGTGAAAACAGAAACTGTGCGGTCGGTCTTTACACTTTTGACAGCCGGTAACGGAGAGAGTGTTGAAACAAAGTGATTTTTGCGTTACTCACTGTTGTTTTTTTCTTAATACTAAGCTTGCAGCAGCCAATGTCAACACGCAAGATCAAGTGCCTTCAAAGTCAACAAAGTAACGAAAGTGACGTCGTAGTGAAAATTAATGATCAGTAATTTTTAAGTCTACCTTTTTTTTTTAATGCCTCGCAATTGAGTGACACACCCTCACCAATCGATTGGTAGCTCGCAATCGATCTAATGGGCACCCCTGATGTAAACAAACTGCTGTGTCACAGGCCGCATAACCACGGTGCATTCATGGACCGCCGAAATTAGTACGGCGCTTGCCATGTTCTCTCATTAGTGAAGCATGAACACAACCATTTTTAACAGTGGGATTTCTAACAATTAGGAATATTTGTATTATGTTTGTTCTGAAGAAACCATATTAAAACAAAAAATATATTTTTCCATTTTCATAAATTTTTTAAAAACCTCAAGGGAGCTACTAGGGTGGCACTGAAGAGCCACATGCGAGTTGTCTACTTACCCGCACAGCACCCAGCAAACGGATGTAGTCCGCAAGCATCTCTGCAAAGATGAAAAAGTCATTGGATGCCTGCTCCTGATGTAACTGCTCCATTTTGTCTTCCACTTCTGCCAGCTGGGACAGGGCCCGAGACAGTGCCGTGTTGTCCTCAGAGTTCCCCAGCATGGCCATACTTTTGGCAAATACTGCTGTGTTTCCGCACAGCTCTGGTGGTTTTTGGGAAGTGGGGGTGAAAACATTGACAGATGCATCATTATGTTGTGTACGTTTATGACGATGTAATGCGACAATGCAGATGTGGCTCACCTTTCCTGTGATTGACAAGCGAATCCACCACAGCATGGAGCTTCCTTAACTGCTGCTCCTCGTTCTCCACCTCCTGAAACTTGTCCTCAAACCACTAAGAACAAAAAAGAAATCAGATCGGTCACACACACACACACACACACACACACACACGAGAATATTACACAAACCAATAAAAATAATCATTACTTCAGCCAAAAGGTATAATACCAAACACTTCACCTACAACTGATTTTTTTTACAGTAATACAGTATTGATTTCATGATCGTGCAATCCAGTAAGTGTCGCCACGATGTGAAGAAATACAACATAAAATTGTCCTTACACTACTCTCCCAAACGTTGCTTTAATCCAATTATTTTCCTAGTCATTTAAAACGGGGATGTGACATATAGTACTGCTATTTATACGCACGGCTTTAGATTTTGGGATACACAACAAAACTAACCTCAAACGGAGACATTGCTACAAGATTGTTTGACCAGATGAATGCTGTTTATAGGTAGTAGTAAAGAGAAATTCCACAAGCACGGGTCTTGGATGTTAATGATATATTATTTAGTGCGTAGTAGTTGTAGTGTAGAAGAATAAGCCGGGTTCTTTAAGTTGGTGTGACATATTGAACACCGTATAAGGTTGAATGTACATATTTGCTGTACTGCAATCTAAAGACAAAATACAAAATACATTATATCAAAACCTTTACATCACTGGGATTGGTGTCACTCGTGAGGACTTTCAAAGGAGCTCCACCTCCTCATTTTGCCTCTTTAGGAACGTTAAACAAAGGCAACTTTCCCTCAGGTCCCAACAAACATTTTTTGGGCCATTGCTCAATATGTGCTAAAACTCGTCTGAAACAATTGCAATCGACAGCAGAGCAGCACACAGCGATACAACTTCTGGAGCAGAGAATGGGGTCGGCCTAGAGCTGGAGTAGGCCTAGAGCTTTTACATGGGCATACCCATATAAGCAAGTCTGGCATGCACAGACGTCAAAGCGACTTGCAGGGCTCACTTCTCAACACATGAACCTTATTATTAGACACTTTGGCATCATTTGACACGAGTATCTGACGTAACAACATTTACAGGTTATAAAAGAGGAAGGGCTCAATAGTTCCTTTTAAAGTCAAGCAATTGAGCAATTTTGAACACTAACGGTTGTAAGCTTATGATTAAAACATTCTAATAAAGTTATTCACATCTAGAGGCACATTTACTTGTCTTACAGTGTCCGACTCATTCATCTTGATGGTCATCTTGTTGACAGCGTCAGATGCCTTATTGATCATTTTAAGAAAGCCAGCTCCACTCAGTGCCTGTGTGTTTGAGGCTCTGGGTAACTGAAAAAAAACCCAGATTTACAAATAGGTACAAATAGGTTTGCCTCTTAGTTCCAAGTAAACAACTACTTCGTATCTCCAAATACTCACATCTTCTCTCTCTAAAAATTCTCGCACATCAGGATCTTGTATGAGCAAAGGATGAGACACAATTCTCTGAAGATACCTGCAGAACACATTGGTGTCATAATAGCAATTCCTTGAGCGCACACCACAATGAAGGTAATTGGAAGAAGTATTATATAAGTGTAGTATTATTTATGATCTGTTTAATAGCAGTACTAAATAAAACATGTGTGGCCTCTTCTTGCCTTTCTAGAGCGGCTCTTCTTCTCTCCACAAACTCCACTGATGATGGATCATCCATCCCTACTTTCACTTTGGTCATTCCTGCCAATGAAAATAAGGCACAGTTGGTAACAGTAGATGGGCAAAGTGGTTACACCTCTAGTATGTTTGCAATTTGCCAGGTTAAAAAAGCCAGGCAAAGGACAACATAGCAGCAGGATGAATCTGGATCTAAACATCACAGGGATTCCCATCCAGAGCCGTCGAAATGGTGATGTTGTAAAGTTTGAAGATATTTTTCTGTCATTTAAATACGTAGGTTATAGAATATGACGGCATAAATGTTAATACAAAAAAAAAACAGTCGTGAAAGTTCAATAGTGAGTTTGCTTGAATCACATTAAAAACCTTTAAGTACCAACACCCCCAATCAAAAATGCAAAATGGTTAATTCCACCTGGATAGTGGCAAATCCAGCATGGAACAATTCACTCAACACATACATCACAGCATCATCAAAGTTCACAGCATCAACATTTTGGGACAAGAGTGAAGGGTGAAGTGATGGAAGAAAGGTCAAATACAATACAATATATGTGGCAGCATAGGAGAAAGTTATGTGTAAGTTTGACTTTTGCATCTATGTGTACATAACTGTGGTGTGCTCAAAGACCCTTGATTAAAGTTAGAAACAGGGGTGTCACTGGTGTTTAAAGACAGGGGGAGACAACTCCCATTACAGGGGCTAATATACCATTAATGATGTAATTTTATGATTCGTATAACCCACTGATGCTAATCTTACATGACTCAGCTCATCTCTACTTTGCACTCTAAAGTAAAAGGAACATTTGACAGATTTATAATAATTTCATAATGACAGTTTGTATCGTTTAAAAAAAAAAATCACATTCTGGGAACTTTACATTGAATCGGTTGGCACTTTTTGGTAAAAAAAAAATTTTGGTTTTAACAAAACCTAATTACTTAGGGGGTTTATATGCCCTAGATATGTTATATCCTACAAAAGATCAAAAACAAAATTAAGGTTTGTACCTGTATTTTTAAAAGCTGGTTTCAACCAAATCCATGCACTAATTAGGGCTATATAAATAAACATTGATTGATTGATTGATTGACCTTCTTTGAAGAAGGCCATTAATTGAGGAGTCTTGTTTACGGGTGCCCAGAACTTGGTGTTACACCCGTTCCCACCCACACGTTCCTTTATTTGTGGCAACTGGCCACAATTAAATATTGGATATCCATAAAGCATTTGTGGTTTGCTTTAAAAAAAAAAAAATAATAAAAGGGTGTACTATGCTGTAAAGTCTGCTATACAACTTGTATGCGGAGCAGCGATGCACCATGCCCGGGGATCGATGCAGCATCCACTCTATTCCACTGATTGAGAGTTAAGTCGAGCAGCAGATAGGCATGGAGCTAAAAGCCCTGAGCGAGGGGGAAGTTGGCCTAGTTAGCTTAGGTTTACGTTCTGCTTGCGTTGTAGCCAATAGCAGCACTGAGATAAACACCACAGATATATTGCAGGCCCGTGGGAAACACTGCATCACCAACTAAAAACCAAGAACAGACAGAGAGTAAAGAAATACAATGCTAGTTTCCAATAAGACTGACATACCTACAACACTTTTCTCTGGTGGAAGTGGAATGATGCAGCCATGGAGCGACTGTTTGACTAACAGCTTCTCATAGAGCCCCAGGAAGTCACTGAAGCGCCTCCTCACAGAGAATGTTTTATTCCTGAACATGCGCAAAGAGGTCTGCAGGTACACATAAAGATTCAATATCAATACTTGATGGCCACGTTTTAAACTGAAAGGAATATCTCAAGCATGACTACAAACCCTGGTGGATACTTTGTAGGCCACATATGCATTCATGCCATCACCTGAGAAGATACAAAATATTGCAGATAAAGATTAGGTAAGGTTAGATGACACTTCCCTTCAGTGGAATTTATAATTGGAATTTATAATTTAAAAAGTTGATTACAGTCACCCCTTGCCACATCGCGCCTTAAATATTGTGTCTTAATTTCATCTATATGTAAAGCATATTCTACATACCGTAAATTCCAGACAATAAACTGCTACTTTTTTCTTACGCTTTGAACCCTGTGGCTTAAAATAACGGTGAGGCTAATTAATGGATTTTTCTTCGCTGATGGCCATAAAGAAAATCGTTTTCATTTGACACTTGCAAAGACACTTAAATGGTGCATTATTGTTTGTGCTTGGCACCATCTTTTGGACAAGTTTTCTCACTGCAGGTGCAGTTGGGTGAATGCCTTAAAGCTTTGAACCGGAGGTAGGAGTGCCATTCTGTCTTCTAGTAGTCCATAACATTTCTACTCGAATGGATTCTTCATTCATCACTCTTCATTCATCACTCCAAGCAAAGTCCAATGTGGGTTGTCTGTAGCAGTGTTTTCATGTTTTGTACGTGCTATCATAATGTGCTATTGTAATGTAATTAAGCTAGCATTGTTAGCATTAGCTAATAGGTCTGTGTTAGTATTATTAACTTACAATGGCATTCTGTTTGTATTGTTCTAGTTTCACAGTGGCACAGGGGTTAGTGCATGTGCCTCACAATACGAAGGTCCTGATTTCAATCCCGGGCTCGGGATCTTTCTGTGTGGAGTTTGCATGTTCTCCCCGTGACTGCGTGGGTTCCCACCGGGTACTCCGGCTTCCTCCCACCTCCAAAGACATGCACCTGGGGATAGGTTGATTGGCAACACTAAATTGGCCCTAGTGTGTGAATGTGAGTGTGAATGTTGTATGTCTGTCTGTGTTGGCCCTGCGATGAGGTGGCAACTTGTCCAGGATGTACCCCGCCGACCACCCGAATGCAGCTAAGATAGGCTCCAGCACCGCCCACGACCCCGGAAGGGACAAGCGGTAGAAAATGGATAGATGGACAGTTTCACAAATTCCTCAGTAAATTCACCAAGACGTCATCATGGAGTTTAGCTGATTCAAAAGCTAGCTTCCGCAGCTTTTTTCTAAAATTTAGTGGGTGCAGCTTATATACCAGTGCACTCTATAGTCCAGAAAACACGGTAATTTTAGCATAAATTATGTCTTGTATGTGTTACAGTGCAGTATTTTCTTTATTTTGGATATCAATAAACATATTCACCAAGCGGAACTACTGTTTTCGGGTTAAAGGTGAACAATGCTCACAACAACAAGGTGCCTAATCTTGGCGCTATCTTTACCGCAACAATCAAGTTGACCAACTTTTGACTAAACAACATTTTGATGTACACCATCTTCAACTCCTGCCTCATGAATAACCTATCTTCATATTGGTGAGCTTTTGGCGTGAGTGCCGTCAACAGACGAGATGGGAGACGTACCAGTATCAGCGCGCCAATTAATTCTAACAAGACTGCTATTAACAGCTGTCCATGTAATGCTAGGTAGAGATAGCTATGTTAATGCACTTCATACTTGACATGAGCTCCACGACATTGGTGAACCTTTGGCATTAGAGATGAGGAATGACAAAGTGGGACACGCAATGCTAACAACACGGAATGCAAAAAACACGACCATAAATAGTTAGAGCTGCGGCTGTCCAGTTGACCAACTTTTAGCAAAACACATGCCCGTAGTTTCAGCACATGGAAGCCCAGTAATAACTTAGAATTACCCAGGATGTCACAAAGTATTTCCACGTCGTAGTCGCGTTGTGGTGGCCAGGCAATGACAGATTATTTTATGCTGTAACTATGACATAGGGCAGGGCGATATATTGGTATGATAGTTAATACCGGTTTTCTTTTACAAAGATGAGACAATACCGCCATACTGGTATTTTTTATGTGCCTTTGCTACTACGGCCGTTTGCTCTTCACTGCGCCTGACGAGCAAAGCACAGGGCCGCTTGCGTTTTTACGTAGGCTTCACTGTTGCACAACGACGTAGCACAACCAACTTTTTAAAACAATATGGCAGATCGCCAGCCAATTTCTCTAATCCCGAGTGATGCAATGCTTTGCTCACCGACTGCATTTGGCTAATGGTGAGTGGCTACAGATTTATTTACAAATACACTAATTTGCTTGATAACCTACTGTATATCTCTTCTTGAAGTGACTGCATCACTAATCTCATCTATGTTGTTCAGTTCTGTCAGCAACTTGGCTACTCCTCGGCCTGAAAGTGCCTCTCCCCATAGCCCATGTGGACTAACCTGGTGTAGCAGCTGGGTAGCTGAAGAGTAGTTTCAAACTGAATAGCCAGCGGCCTTCCCCGCAGTGAGCAAGTACAAGCTCCATCTATCCTATACTATAAACCTAACGTTAATAAACAAAATTAACAAAAACTGCTTTGACAAAGTATCAGCTAATACTTTTATCAGAATAAGCAACAACAATTAATCTGAGTAATCTCAACACTGGTTACCTAACAATAAAACACTTAGGCAACCTTAAGCACTTTGCACGTTCTGTTTAAGATACCGTTATATATATCGTATATATTGGTATACCAGTTTTGGTCCATATCACCCTGCCCTACTCTGAAATTATTCGATTTATTAATAATAATCCTACTACGTGGAAATGTGTTGACTACAGCCATGTTGACAAACGAGGGACAACTGTATTTCACCTCTGTTGTTCAAATACTACAACAAACAGACTTGAAAGACACTGACCGACTTTCTCAGGATTTGTGACAGCAATATCCACATCAAAACTATCCTTCTCCTCGTCTTCCTCCATCTGTAATACAGGGCAAATCAATTAAAAATACAAGTTGAACACGAGGCGCTTTCAGTTTGTGACCACAGAAAGGCCCTGGGAAAGCATGTGGGCAATTCATTGTGTCCACGATTCTGCCTGGCTGAGGCCTGTACCTGCTCCAAGGAGGTGGTTGGCATGGCGGCAGGGCTTGGAGAGAATGAAGAGGCGGGACGTGGGCCTGAGGAGATGGAGAGCTCTTTTTGAGCCGAGCTGCCGGATTTGTCTATGCTTATCTGTGCCTCTGCGGGAAGAAAAGGAAATCTTACACACTGTATCGTCCCAATACACAGGCGTGGTTTATACATTTAGATTGCTTTCAATTGCATCAACAGTTGTGGTTTAAACATTTAAATTGCTTTCAAGTGCATCATAAAGGTTTTCTTTGTGCATTAATCATTTCATGTGTTTGTTTTTTGTTTTCTTAGATCTTTCACAACTGATCTGCAAGTATAATTTGGAACCAAAGTACTGTATTCAGACAGGCAGCTATCACGCGCTGACATGCTTGTATTACCCAAGAATCGGAAGGGTGGAGTTTATATTCATTCAGTTGGCTTGTGCAAGTAAACTTGGAAAAACTTTACAGCCTCTGGCACTACTTTAAGTCATGCTTCTTTTGTTTAAGCAATTACTTAACATACAACTGTTAGTGGCACCAAACCTTTTCCACTAATGGCTGCCTACAGAAAATGTTGATGGCATATACAGTATATTGTACTGTAAGAAAATATATAGAGTATATGCATGCAATGCTACATTTAGTTTGTAGACATTTTTTTACATTTATTTCCTTTATTTTTTTCCATCGAGGTAGATTTAAACAAAAAACAGACCATTACTGATATATCAATGTCATCTGAAAAAAGGGAAAACAAAAAGCCAAAATTCTAGAGATGTGTCGAAAAAAGGAGACATTTCCAGTGTTGCCCTAATCCTCATTGGTCATGTTCTCATGCAGGTCTTGTTTTTACATTTTATTTTCACAACATGGACTACGTTAATATAAACAAGCAGTGGCCCCTTGGGTCCGCACTTTGGAGAGCCTTGGTTTGTGGCGATACCATTTTTTGATGATGTTAATTATTGAGTAACGAACATTTTTCCTCAATCTGACCGATGACTACAGGCAATATTATATTTCTAAACTCACACAGACAACATGTAAATAATCATTTTCAAAAGTTGCATGACAGCCACGGTGTTTTCCACTGGACTACAATCTATTGTGGTGGTGGTGGGTTGCATATGAATTGTAATAGTTGGCCTTAACCAATGTGCATGTATTGTTTTAAACATACATTTAAAGGGCAACTCTGTTGCTGCACTTTAGACATCCCTGAAATGCAAAGTCTTACCAAATGACAGAAGAGTGTCTCAAGGCTCTGTCTTCTTAGCACTAATGCTAGTCATGACTCCCGCTAGTCAAAGGCTGGGCTGCACATGAGGTGTTCTTCACACCTCCCCACCTTGCCTTTCACTGCAGTGATAATGCACACTCCCCGGGCTTGTGGAGGCACCATGTATGTCTGGATCTCCGCTCTTATTGTGGATCGTATACCTTTCAAAACTGCTTAATTACCAAGTAAATGTGTGATGCAAGAAACACTTTGTTTTCACTTTGATGTGTACAACGTGGTAATTTGGAATGCTTCTGCACCAAACAGAAGGTACTGAGAAAACCAGAATACTTTTCCAGTTAGACCCTTTGTGTCTAGAAGCGTTTGAATGGCAACATTGTTGGCAACACTGATCTCTCCTGGCTGTTAGGTCTTCTTATTCTCTGGCAGATCAGGTGCATATGAGCTGTGTTAAAAGGTGCAGTTTGCAGAATGCTCCAAATCAAAAAAAATGTAAAGCCAAACTTAACAACTGGCATGATACCAATAGTGGTTTAGTTTAACATATTGAACAAATAAATGTACATATTTGTTGCAATCATGACTTATTTTCTGTGGAAATTGCTGTTTGTCCTAAATGTGTTTATTGCAGTCAATGGCAGCTATCTCGCAAAAATTTGGCTGCCAAAAAAAATGACTGCTCACTGAAACTAGATGTCGTGATGACGTAACCACTTTCGCTGGCGGGGCGCATCTTTTCCTCCTCACACGAATGACGTAGCTCACCCAAAGATTGACGTAAAAGTCGCTATCAGGTCGGATTGACTGCAGTCAAAAAAGTCAGATTCCATTTGGATTGGGACTACCTCCTGGTGTGGCCCAAATTTGGTGCAAAAAAAAATCAGATTTTAAGCACTTTGGAGCATTTAAACGGGCAAAAGATATCCGTCCTGTGCCACTTGAGGGCAAAAAAAAATCTGATTTCGTGTTCAGCGTAAACGAAGCCATGAAGTCTTTCATGATTAGTAGTAATAGTTATTGTAGGAAAAAGCGAACATAGGGTCACTGTCTTAATGGCCTTTGTGCCTTCTTATCTATCTGGACTGCTTTTACTGTATCAACCCTCGCGGATCCTGAGGTCTTCTGACGTCAAACTTTTATCTTTACCAAATACCAGAACAAAGACCCAAGGTGAGGCGGCATTTAGCCACTATGGCCCCCACCTGTGGAACAGCCTGACCAGATTCCTGACCTGAACCCAATAGAACACCTTTGGGATCATATGGAAGAATGGTCGAAAATTTCTAGAAACACACTCCACAGCCTTCCCAGAAGAGTTGAAGCTGTAATAGCTGCAAAAGGTGGGCCGACATCATATTTCAGTGCTTTTCAACCTTTTTTGAACAAAGGCACATTTTTTGCGTTGAAAAAATCCGGAGGCACACCAGAAGCCATTAAAAACAAAACTCAGTTGACATGAAAAAGTTGCTGTCGCAATTGTTGGATATGACTTTACACCATAACCAAGCATGCATCAATATAGCTCTTGTCTCAAAGTAGGTCTACTGTCACGACCTGTCACATCACATTGTGACTTATTTTGAGTTGTTTGCTGTTTTCCTGTATGTAGTGTTTTAGTACTTGTTTTGCGCTTCTATTTTGGTGGCTTTTTTGGGGGGGGTATTTTCCTGGAGCAGTTTCATGTCTTCGTTTGAGCGATATTTCCCGCGTCTACTTTGTTTTAGCAATCAAGAATATTTCAGTTGTTTTTATCCTTCTTTGTGGGGACATTGTTGATTGTCATGTTATGTTTGGATGTGCATTGTGGACGCCGTCTTTGCTCCACAGTAAGTCTTTGCTGTCGTCCAGCATTCTGTTGTTTACTTTGTAGCCAGTTCAGTTTTTTAGTTTCATTCTGCATGGCCATCCCTAAGCTTCAATGCCTTTTCTTAGGGGCACTCACCTTTTGTTTATTTTTGATTTAAGCATTAGACACCTTTTTACCTGCACGCTGCCTTCCGCTGTTTAAGACATCGCCAAAGCGATTAGCTACCGGCTGCCACCTACTGATATGGAAGAGTATTACACGGTTACTCTGCCGAGCTCTAGACAGCAGCGACACATAATTTGCAGACTATAATTACTGGTTTGCAAAAATATTTTTAACCCAAATAGGTGAAATTAGATAATCTATCGCGGCACACCAGACTGTATCTCACGGCACAGTGGTTGAAAAACACTTGTCATATTTAACCCTGTGGGTTCGGAATGGGATGGCACTTCAAGTTCATATGTGCATCAAGGCAGGTAGCCAAATACTTTTGGCAATATAGTGTATGTACTGGTCTTACATAGGGATTGTGAATAAGGCAGTGCCAAAAAAGTGCAGTTCCCCTTTAACGTGTTCATTCTTTGGAATGCATCTTTAAAATCATCGTAAAGGTGCCTTGAGACTGCTAAAAACACTATGGAACTCATTGTTCCAAACAAGCACAACAAAAACTATGACTGTTCAGGTTGAAGAGGACAAAGACAAAAATCTCACCGGCAAACAAGTCGCTGTCCTCATCAGAGTGAACTCCGTTGGACTGGGTGCTGGTGTGGCTGCTCGCATCCCCAGCTGGAAGATCAGGCTGAGACACTCCTCGACTCACTGATTTACTCTGCAATCAACAGACAGCTCTTTCACTTAGACGTATTGAACAAATAAATGTATAGATTTGTTGCAATCAGGACTTATACTCTCCTAAATTGAATTGTTTGTGTTTATGGCAGTCAATGGCAGCTATCTCGCAAAAATTTGGCTGCCAAAAAATGACTGCTCACTGAAACAGCGCTGCCAAAACTAGATGTTGTGATGATGTAACCACTTTCGCTGGCGGGCCGCATCTTTTCCTGCTCACACGAATGACGCAGCTTGTCCAAAGATTGACGCAAAAGTCGCTATCGTAGCCATCCCTAAGCTTCAATGCCTTTTCTTAGGAGCACTCATCTTTTGTTTATTTTTCACTTACAGACATTATAGACCAGCGTGGCGTGGTTGGAGAGTGGCCGTGCCAGCAACCTGAGGGTTCCTGGTTCGATCCCCAGCTTCTACCAACCTAGTCATGCCCGTGTCCTTCACCCTTGCTCCTGATGGGTCGTGGTTAGCACCTTGCATGGCAGCTCCCGCCATCAGTGTGTGAATGTGTGTGTGAATGGGTGAATGTGGAAATAGTGTAAAGGCTCGGAGCTGCAGTGGCCCCCAGAGGCGTGATGCTCAGGCCCACTTTGTGGACATGCCCTGGCATCACCCAACAGCTGCCTTGTGGGTTAGTCTGGGAAGACAAAAGGCTGAGAGAAAAGCAATTGCTGGTAGGCGCACCCATAGGTCCTCCAACAGACCGGAGCTCCGGCAGTCTCCTGCAGCTGTGAGGAGGTGCCGGTCGTCCTGGGTTTCCTTTGCCACTAGGGGTGTAACGGTACGTGTATTTGTATCGAACCGTTTCAGTACAGGGGTTCCGGTTCGGTTCGAAGGTGTACCGAACGAGTTTCCACACGGACATATTGAGTAGCGTAGCGCACGTTGTGTAAACAATGCACACTGAGGCACAACACACGGCATGCTAGCAACGACCGGGCTACGACAACATGTGAAAGCCAGAGCTGGAAGACCCTCCTGCCTCGTTAAGATCTCCCGTTTGGGAACACTTCGGCTGCGTGATGCGATACAACAATGGAGGACGGAGGTTTGCCGACATTGTTCAGCAGCGGTAAGGCCTGCTTCTGCCAACACGTCAAACATGCTAACCCATTTGAAGTGGCACCACCCCCAAGTGAACATCGCTTCAGCAAAGATAAAAACGAGCAAACCGCTCCCACCTCTTACTGCCAAGTTAGCCAGGCTTCAACGTTGAGCTGCAGTAACGCTAAACCAACTAGGCTTTTTGCGGTCTGCAGACGTGGTAAAGACATTAGTTTCGCTTTTGTAGGCTTTTTGAACCTGTAAGCTACTCGTAGGGGAGGCCACGTAAAGGCTGTCTTTGTCTCTGAGGACATGAACACCCTGTCCTCATACCTGAGGAAATGGCGTCTCAAGCTCAGCATGGATAAGACAACATCTTCAATGTTCCACCTCAACAACATGGAAGCAGCCCGTGAGATGAACATCATGGTGGATAATGCCCAGTTACAGTCCCAGCCCGTTCCCACGTACCTCGGTGTGAAGCTTGACAGAACACTGACATTCAAACAACACCTGCACAGTGTAAAGGCAAAGACAAGTGCCCGTGCCGCCCTAATACGGCGGCTAGCCGGCACCACATGGGGAGCCACGACGAAGACACTGCACATGTCCATGCTGGCCCTGGTGTTCTCAGCCACCGAGTACTGTGCCACGGTTTGGTGCCGTAGCGCCCATGTAAAGAAGTTGGATGTCGCCCTCAACAGCGCCCTGCGGACCGTCTCCGGGTGCCTGCGAGGGACCCCAGTAAACCAACTGCCCATCCTCGCTGGCATCGCCCCGGCAAACATCAGACGAGAAGCAGCCACACTGGCCCTCTCCCGAAAGGCACAGACCAGCGAATCCCACCTCCTCCATAAGATCGTCACAGAAACACCACGACGCGTGCGCCTAAAGTCAAGGTGCCCCTTTGCCATGCAAGCCCACAAGCTGCTCAGCACAACACCAGCTGATACCTCCAAGGCCACCTGGGTCAAGACGAGATGGAGAGAACAGTGGAAGTTAGCAGAACCATCTAGGCTGCTTCACTACATCGACGACCCCACAGACGTCTCCGGCCAGGAACTGCCCCGGAAGCAGTGGACAACCCTCAACCGTTGAGGACTGGCGTCGGACGCTACGGAGCAGCGATGAAGAGGTGGGGACTTGCGGAAGATGCCTCCTGCGAGTGTGGGGACCCAGTCCAGACAGTAGAGCATATAGTAACTAGTTGCCCCAAACACCGGCCACCAAATGGCGAACAAGGTCTGATTGACCTGGACGATGACACGTTGACCTGGCTCGCGTCAACAGAGCTGAAAATCTAGACACACGACAGAAGAAGAAGAAGCCAGGCTGGGGGGGGGGACTTGACTTGAAACTATTTAATGTTGCACTTTTTATATGTAGAAGAAAAGTGTTGTCATTTTATTTAATCTGAGCAACAACTTGAAGCAGTTTAATGTTGATTAACTTGGACTCCGACTTAAACAAGTTGAAAAACCTATTGGGGTGTTACCATTTAGTGGTCAATTGTACGGAATATGTACTGTACTGTGCAATCTACTAAGAAAAGTCTCTATCAATCAATCAAAAAAAGCACTTTATATGTAGAAAAGTTTTGTTAAGAAACCATTCTGAGCCTTATCTTAATTAGTTTTTTATTTTATATATGTTGACCACATTAACCCTGGCAATGGACCCTGTATGTATATTAGGGATGTCCCGATCCGATATTTGGATCGGATCGGCCGCCGATATTTGCCAAAAAATGCGTATCGACAAGGCATGGGAAAATGCAGATTCAGATCCAGTTTAAAAAAACAAAATCTGGTTTGATTTAAATAATACATTCCACTTTTTTGCTGCTCCCTAATTTCCGTTCCGCATTTTCCAGCACACCTTCAACACATCCACAGGTCTGTGGATTCTCACGCAGTTGCTTTTAGCAGCTGGCATTACACGACAGGCTCTTCTCACTCTTTCCTGTGTCTCCCTCTCACAGACAGCAAGCGCACCTTCTTACACACGTCACATACCGTCACGTCATACGTCACATACGTATACGTCCTCCCCGAGCAGAGAGGTAGCAGCATGGCTAACGTTAGCTGTGATGCTAGCGCAACGTTTCGTCTAAGGTGCGCGCCTGTGCAATTGCGCACTGCTCAAGCGTCCTCTGCACACGGCAAATCTATGCCACGCACAAAATCAAATAAAAAAATAAGCGCATAACAATTTTCGACACACGGACGGACATGACAGAGAAAACAGTTTTCATCATTGTTCAAATATTGTAACGTCTATCTCCGTTCGGTGCCACACGTCCACACCATCAAAATGCAGAGGCAAACATTTCCAGATCAACACCGTATGAAAAAAATAGTGATTTTTGTGATTTCCTTCTCTGCATGAAAGTGTAAAAGTAGCATATATTAATGCAGTTTTAATGTAGACACATAGAATCATCATACTGCTGTGATTATATGCATCAAGTGTTCATTCAAGGCTAAGGCAAAATATCGAGATATATATCGTGTATCGCGATATGGCCTAAAAATATCGCAATATTAAAAAAAGGCCATATCGCCCAGCCCTAGTTTCAATGATGCCATTTCTGTTTGTCATGTATAATTTTGTCTATTTTGTGTTTATCCTTGAATAAACGGGTCAGTTTCTTGTTACCAACCATTGTGTATTATTCAAACTCCCCTAATTCAGCTGGCTAGTTGTTATCAAGAGTACTAAAACCCTTTTCAACATGATTCTGACAACTAAGTAGGCTAAATAACTTTAAACTTTAATACATGCTCGGATAGGCCAGTATTGGTCAGTATCGGTATCGGATCGGAAGTGCAAAAACAATATTGGTATCGGATCGGAAGTGCAAAAACCTGGATCGGGACATCCCTAATGTATATGTATGTTATGCCATTGTTTACAAATTTGGTAAATAAATGTGTTGTTTTCTTACTGTACCAAAAATTAACCGAACCGTGACCTTGCATGGCAGCTCCCTCCATCAGTGTGTGTGAATGGGTAAATGTGGAAGTAGTGTCAAAGCGCTTTGAGTACCTTGAAGGTAGAAAAGTGCTATACAAGTACAACCCATTTATTTATTTATTTATTACCTCTAAACCGAGGTACGTACCGAACCTACATTTTTGTGTACCGTTACACCTTTACTTGCCACCGGATAAAGCTCCCCACAGCAAAGAAGTGACGTTGGAGTCTGCGCGTCTCCCTCGTCGAAAAGACCTCAACGGCGGAGTGGGCGGATGATGGTTGCATAGAAGCTCCACAACGGTCACAAAGGCAGAAGAAGGCTGCAGCAAAGATGGGCCCCCAATTGTCTTGGTCTCCATGCCATTGGACCCTGGCCTTCTCTTTGCCAAGGACAGTGTGGTGGCTGTCTGTGCACCAGTCGTCCCCACTTTAAAGGATTCCACGCACAGGCGTTCTCCTGAAGGCAATCCCACCAACAGGAGGACAATCATACTCGTTTCGAGTGATCGCCGACGACGAGTGTCAAGGCGCTTTGAGTACCTTGAAGCAGTGTTTTTCAACCTTTTTTGAGCCAAGGCACATTTTTTGCGTTGAAAAAATCCGGAGGCACACCACTAGCAGAAATCATTAACAATTAAACTCAGTTGACAGTAAAAAGTCGTTGCCGCAATTGTTGGATATGACTTTAAACTATAACCAAGCATGCATCCCTATAGCTCTTGTCTCAAAGTACATTGCAAAAACTGAAATCTAAGTAAGATTAAATATCTCAAATAAGGGTGATATTTGCTTATTTTCTATCTGATAAGATAATTCTTCTCACTAAGCAGATTTTATGTTAGTGTTTTACTTGTTTTAAGTGTTTTGGTCCTAAATGATCTCAGTAAGATATTACAGCTTGTTGCTGAGATGTTATGACCTATATTGAGTAAAACATGCTTGAAACTAGAATATCAACTGTTGCAAAGCTGTGTCATCAACACTCACAAGTATAAAACTACTTTTTTAAAGTAACAATTTCTTATTTCAAGCATGAAAAAAAATTCATGACTTTGACACAATTGTGTCTCATAATTAAAACAGATGACAGCCAAATGGACTTTGCTGTTTTATTTTCAATGAAACAATAGAAAATATGTACTCATATAGTAGTACAGTTGTTATTAGTGATAATATACTTATTTTAAGGTATTTTTGGGTTCATTGAGGTTAGCTAATTTTACTTGTTTTGTAAAGTCTTGACAAGCCAAATTTTCTTGTTCTATTGGCAGATAATTTTGCTTAGTTCAAATAAAATACCCCTAATTTTTGTATTTTTTTTCTTGTTTTTGAACACTGACTTTTTGCAGTGTATTTGTACTGTCGCCACCTGTCACATCACGCCCTGACTTATTTGGACTTGTTTGCTGTTTTCCTGTGTGTAGTGTTTTAGTTCTTGTCTTGCGCTCCTATTTTGGTGGCTTTTTCTCTTTTTTTGGTATTTTCCTGTAGCAGTTTCATGTCTTCCTTTGAGCGATATTTCCCGCATCTACTGTGTTTTTATCCTTCTTTGTGGGGACATTGTCGATTGTCGTTTCATGTTCGGATGTACATTGTGGACGCCATCTTTGCTCCACAGTAAGTCTTTGCTGTCGTCCAGCATTCTGTTTTTGTTTACTTTGTAGCCAGTTCAGTTTTAGTTTCGGTCTGCATAGCCTTCCCTAAGCTTCAATGCCTTTTCTTAGGGGCACTCCCCTTTTGTTTATTTTTGGTTTAAGCATTAAACACCTTTTTACCTGCACACTGCCTCCCGCTGTTTCCGACATCTACAAAGCAATTAGCTACCGGCTGCCACCTACTGATATGGAAGAGTATTACACGGTTACACTGCCGAGCTCTAGACAGCACCGACACTCAACAACAACACATCATTTGCAGACTATAATTACTGGTTTGCAAAAAATATTTTTTACCCCAAATAGGTGAAATTAGATCCTCTCCTACGGCACACCAGACTGTATCTCACGGCCGCGGCACAGTGGTTGAAAAACACTGCCTTGAAGATAGAAAAGCGCTATACAAGTACAACATTTACCATTACATTGCACAAAAGCGGGTCAGAATCCTAGTCAAGGTTGGACTCGCATCAAGCAGAGCCAATTCAAAACAAAGTTAGGAGGAGCCCACAGATATGAAACTTGGGAGCGTGAGTGTCATTTCAGAGGTGCAACCTCGTAGCTTGTGGTTGTTAATAAATCACCTGCGCATAAAATACTTCAGACAATTTCCACATTTTAACGTTATTCTCATTCTTTGGCAAGAATGAGTGTTCAGTTCAGTTATGCTAGCGACGGTAGCTTCACACAGTCTCCAAAGACACGGCGGTTTAGAGAGAAAACGGGCCACCATACTAACATTACTGACGAAAATATCTTCTCCCTCGTCACTGTCTCCATCTGCCAAGTCGGACAGTCCCGCTGCTGGCTCGTCGTTTGCTGGGAAAGGAGGAGGATTACGAATCGAACTGGACGCCATTTTCCTTTCTCAGGGGGGGGGGGGTTATATGACGTCACGGATAGTGTTGCCAGATGGGAATGACAAACTACCGTACTAAAAGCTTAAACGTGTCTTATTTTGAGGGGAATTACTGCGCATACCCTAATTAACGTTGCTTTGGATCATTTTGTCAGTTAAAAAACCCAGCACGGACTGTGTGTAGTGTATCTTATAAAGCAATTTTACCGTAAACAAACTAACAGCAATATCGGAGCAGCGCTCCCTTCCGGCTGTAAAGAAACACGCGAGACAATTCACAACATTAAGCGGAGTGCAGTATGTATGTTATTCGTGAAAGGTTAAATAATACAATATGTTAGTTTTGAATTATTCGTCATACATAGGGTTAAAATACTGAATACATTTGAAAATGATCGTACGTCTGGCAAATGCTGGTCAGTACAGATGAGGATGGCACTATATAGAACATTTACCAAGCAGCTCGACTGACCCCTGCTGGTCACTACTACACATTACTTAAATCCGGTTGACTAATCCAGTGTTTTTCAACCTTTTTTGAGGCAAGGCACATTTTTTTCATTAACAAATACGGAGGCACACCACCTGCAGAAAACGTTAAAAAAATGTAACTCCACCAGGTCGTCGTGCCTTATTCTGAGTTTGTTGGTGTTTTCCTGCTTGTAGTGTATTAGTTCTTGTCTTGCGCTGTTATTTTGGTGGCCTTTCCTGTTTTGTTGGTGTTTTCCTGTAGCAATTTCATGTCTTCCTTTGAGCGCTATTCCGCGCACCAGCTTTGTGTTAGCAAGCAAGGCTATTTAAGTTGTTGCTATCGTTCTTTGTGTGGACATTGATTGTCATGTCGTGTACGGATGTACTTTGTGGACGCCGTAAGTTTTTGCTGTCGTCCAGCATTTTGTTTCTGTTTACTTCGTAGCCAGTTCAGTTTTACTTTCTTTTTGCTTAGCCATTGCCCTTTTATTTCCCTTTCGTTCATTTTTGCATGACATACCTTTTTACCTGCGTCCTGCCTCCCGCTATGGTCTGCATATTGGGATCACAACAAACCATCCTCGTCTCACCCGACACATTCCGACTTTTACAAAGCAATTGACTACCTGCTGCCGCCTACTGACATGGAGTATTACGTGGTTACCCTGCCGAGTTCTACACAGCACAGACACTAAGCAACGGCAAATTATTTGCAGATTATAATTATTGATTTGCAAAAAATATTTTTTGGACCAATTAGGTGAAGTTGCATAATTTGCCACAGCACACCAGACAATATCCCGCGGCCCGCGGCACAGTAGTTGAAAAACACTGAATACTGATTACAAAAATAAACACATTATATGTTGGCTTTGTCCACGTCAGGTCAAGTCCATGTTTTTTTGCAATTGCAATTCTCTCCTGTCAGTGATACGCATGTTTGCATGAAAGTACACAAGATAGATAGTACTTTATTGATTCCTTCAGGAGAGTTCCCTCAGGAAAATTTAAATTCCAGCAGCAGTGTACAGAATTGAGATAAAAAAAAAAAAAAAAAAGACAAGACAAGACAAGAATATTGGTTTTGTGAACCAATAATTACTCTTAAAGGGAATTACATGTGTACGCCATTTTTCATTACAAACCCTAGGTTACCCTTCTTAAAGTTAAAGTACCACTGATAGTCACACACACACTAGGTGTGGTGAAATTACCCTCTGCATTTGACCCATCCCCTTGTTCCACCCCCTGGGAGGTGAGAGGAGCAGTGAGCAGCAGCGGTGGTCGCGCTCGGGAATCATTTTTGGTGATTCTTTATACAGTTGTCAAGATTGATTAGTGCTAACTAAGAATTATCTAAACATGTTATAGCTTAAAATATTGGAAATAAAATTTCAGCTTAAGTTATCAAAGTAGATATTTATATTTTTAGTACACAGCCCATTTGCGCCCCATACAAAACTTCCCATTACCAGCTGGTAATATTACTACTTGGCGGATTTTAGACTTAGACTTAGACAAACTTTAATGATCCACAAGAGAAATTGTTCAACACAGTAGCTCAGTTACAAAGGCTGGAAAGTGTAAGGATGGAAAGGACAATGCAGGTATAAATAGACTAAATACAAAAATATAAAATCTAACATATATACGAATATATACATAATATGTGTACAGTATATTATATATACAGATATATTATATTATGTCTATAAGATATATACAATATATACCATGACCATGTACAATATTACAGTATATGTGACAGCAGCAGCATAAAATAGAGAGTAGATCCAGCAGAAAATAGAAAATAAACAAAGAGAAGTAGCTGACATGTCAGGTGTCAGGTAATAGGCAGATATCATCTGTATGGCGTTTGTTTTATAGAAATATAATCTTTATGAATATACATGATATCGTCTAAAACGCATGGCACATAGATGGCGTCTAGTTGAATATACTACAAGGTTTTTGGGCAAAAAACATTTTTTGCAGATTTTTAAGAAATATTTTTAGTATTTCATTTTCAATATCTTCATTAGAGATGTCCGATAAATGCGTTAAAATGTAATATCGGAAATTATCGGTATTGTTTTTTTTATTATCGGTATCCTTTCCTTATACTTTTTATTTTTTTATTAAATCAACATAAAAACACAAGATACACTTACAATTAGTGCACCAACCCAAAAAACCTCCCTCCCCCATTTACACTCATTCACACCAAAGGGTTGTTTCTTTCTGTTATTAATATTCTGGTTCCTACATTATATATCAATATATATCAATACAGTCTGCAAGGGATACAGTCCGTAAGCACACATGATTGTGCGTGCTGCTGGTCCACTAATAGTACTAACTTTTAACAGTTCATTTGACTCATTTTCATTAATTACTAGTTTCTATGTAACTGTTTTTATATTGTTTTACTTTCTTTTTTATTCAAGACAATGTTTTTAATGTATTTATCTTATTATTTATTTATTTTTTTAAAGTACCTTATCTTCACCATACCTGGTTGTCCAAATTAGGCATAATAATGTGTTAATTCCACGACTGTATATACAGTATCGGTTGATATCGGTATCGGTAATTAAAAAGTTGGACAATATCGGATAATGGCAAAAAGCCATTATCGGACATCCCTAATCTTTATCAATATACATGATATTGTTTCAAAACCATGGTGTCTATAGTTTAGTCTTTATTTAAAGGGACAATGCACAGGGACATTAGAACAGGGGTGTCAAACTCATTTTAGACCGGGGTGCACATGGAGAAAAATCTACTCCCAAGTGGGCCGGACTGGTAAAATCACGGCACGATAACTTAAAAATAAAGACAACGTCAGATTGTTTTCTTTGTTTAAAAATAGAACAAGCACATTCTGAAAATGTACATAACATAATGTTGTTGGGGTTCTTTATACTTACATGTTGCGGTTAATAGTATTATATTTGTTATTTGTTATTTATACTTTCTGAATAAATTAAGTGTAAATGTTCATCAGTCAACTCATTGGTGTTAATTTTCCATCTATCAAGATACAAAAATAAAATCAAAATACAAAATGTAGATACAAAGAATTGCTATTGCAACATCTAGTGGACACATTTAGAACAGCGGTTTCTTTCAATCAAAAATTTCGGCTCATTTCTATACTTATCAAACTCATCCCGCGGGCCGGATAAAACCTGTTCGCAGGCCTGATCCGGCCCACGGGCCGTACGTGTGACACCCCTGCATTAAGCTCAAAGACAGATATGTTCTGCACCAGATAATAGCTAAATAGTCTATTTCCATCTGCAGTCCCTGGTTACCTAAATTAAAGATATACAAAAACATGCAATAAAATTATAACAATAACAATATACATATAATCAAATTAAGAAAAGTCATTAAATGCCCTTTCATTGATGCATACTTATACATTACAACCACCCCTCCTTTACATCATAACATAGATAATACATGCTCTCGTTCACATCTGTCATCATTTGTAAAAACAAACCATGATTTTAACACACACACCTCACAGCTTACAACAACATTTTCTCATGCATAAATATAGTAAACATTAAGTTGACATGTGGGTCAAACATAGGGCCCACCTTAGTGACCGTGTGAGCAATCTAGTTGAATACTGCATACTACAAGTCTTGTTTTTGAAAAAATATATTTTTTAAAATCCTAAATATTCAGTTTTTAATTTTCGAAAGCTTGACATGACACATAGATGGTGTCTAGTTGAATATATTGAAGTACAACTTATTTTTTTAGGAAAAAATGTTTTGCAGATTAAAAAAAAAAAAAACTTTAATAGCTTTATTAATATATATCATAATGTCTCAAGGAACACATGACACACATATGGTGTCTCGTGCCTGGCCCTGCCATTTAGATAAGGACTATTGAATAAAAACAGTACAATAGCATGTAGTGCAAACAATTGCAGTAGTTTTATGAAATAATGTAATAACATTGTTTAGCATTTACCTTGGAGAGCTGATTTTTTTTGGCGTCTCTGACTGGCTGCTTCTACGTCGTGTTACAATAGGAACTAAGAAATCGTTTATGTTGTACACGGAGGTATTTGAGGGACGGACCGCAGAGGTCAAGGTTTACAGCGAGCTGGGTTTTTGCACCAAAGTTTTTGCTCAATGGTACGGCTTGTTGAGAGAGTCAGAGCAAACTGAAAAACGTCAAACACAGCATCCGCAGCTTTTTAAAATATTTTTATAAATAAATGGCCGTTGCTTGGATGGTTGTGGCCGTATGTTGCGTACACTGGCTGCAGCTTGTGTGACGCGGACTGACTTTGCGGCATGAATGCTCACTGGTAGGATATATTTTCATTAGTTTGAACATCTGATCCAGTCACCTGCTTCTTCTCCTCCGCACTAACTTTCTCTGTTCCGGTGGTTGGAGGACAGGATTGTGGGCTGTGAACAAGAACTATTCAACCGGCGGCAGAAGGGGCTCGTCACTCAAATTAAGCTCACAACTTAAAGCTCTGAGAAGCCGGGGCACAGAAACAGGCAGAGCTTGGGCTTTGGAAAGCTAGGGTGCAGGAACAGGCAGAGCTTGGATTTTGGAAAGCTAAGGTCTTTAGGAAGTGTAGGTTCAGGCACTTGGCAGAGGCTGGCTGGCTGCTTTAGCTAGGGTGAGAGAGTCCGTGCATCCAACGACAAATGGCTGTTTATTTCTTTAAAAAAAAAAAAAGACAAAGAAGGAATGTTAAAAGACAAAATATATTGTATAATTTTGTGAAACTGTTACAAAAAACCAGGGGTGTCCAAACTACCGCCTGTGGGCGTCTTCAATTTGGCCAGCGAGACTGTCAGGAGTTCAATAAGCAAACTGACCGGGCGAAGTGTTTTCATTTGACATTTAATTACCGGTATACGGTGGTCTGACAAGCGGCATATCTAATAATAAATAATAATAATAATGAATTACATTTGTAACGCACTTTACATTTGTTAAAATCTCAAAGTGCTGCAAAATATTTAAAAAATACATAAATAAAAAAAATAAATAAAAATAAAATAAATAATTAAAAATAGAAAGTTAGAATATATAGTAAAAAAATAAATTCCAAATGAAATCATGACACACACTAGATAAACATTAGATAAAACAGAAACATAGATAAAAATAGAAATAAAAGCATGAAAGCACTGGATAAAACAGATAGGCAAGTTGCCGTATCGTATCTGTTGCCATCCTGTGGATTTTGTGAGTAATGCAGGTCAGTGACTTAACTTGCATTACCGTAACTTGTATGACCCAATCCAAACAACCTTCCCTACTCATGGTTCAGGAAAAAAATAAAATTCTACCAGTGGAAAACCACACCTTGCTCACTGAATTTTGTGGATAATATAAAAAACGTACCATCATCATAAAAAATTCTAAAATTAAACCCGATTTTAATCAATTGCAAGTAGAGATCGGCAGGCCGATATTATCGGCCGATAAATGCGTTAAAATGTAATATTGGAAATTATCGGTATCGGTTTTTTATTATTATCGGTATCATTTTTTAAAATTAAATCAACATAAAAAACACAAGATACACTTACAATTAGTGCACCAACCCAAAAAACCTCCCTCCCCCATCTACACTCATTCACACAAAAGTGTTGTTTCTTTCTGTTATTAATATTCTGGTTCCTACATTATATATCAATATATATCAATACAGTCTGCAAGGGATACAGTCCGTAAGCACACATGATTGTGCGTGCTGCTGGTCCACTAATAGTACTAACCGTTAACAGTTAATTTTACCAATTTTCATTTATTACTAGTTTCTATGTAACTGTTTTTATATTGTTTTACTTTCTTTTTTATTCAAGAAAATGTTTTCAATTTATTTATCTTATTTTATTTTATTAATTAAAAAAAAAGGACCTTATCTTCACCATACCTGGTTGTCCAAATTAGGCATAATAATGTGTTAATTCCACGACTGTATATATCGGTTGATATCGGTATCGGTTGATATCGGTATCGGTAATTAAAGAGTTGGACAATATTGGAATATCGGATATCGGCAAAAAGTCATTATCGGACATCCCTAATTGCAAGGCATGATGGGAATTAATTCAAAACACTCTCGCCACACTTATTCATTTTTTACTTTTAAGTGCTTGATATTTCTAATTAATTATAACGTTTTAAAGAGGTCATCACGGAAGTAATCAAGGTAGGAGATGAACTTTCACATACTCTTAATTATTAATTATACATCCATTATTTGGATTAGTCTTTTTAGGTCTTATTTTGTCAATTTTTTGCAGGTGGTAAAAAGCTGTTGATGTTATGGCTGTTGCTGTTAAAGTTCAAGTCTGAGTCCATTACTCTCAGATTTCTAACCTAATTATTAGGTTTCAATGAGAGGGTCTCAAGGTGACTAATAATAGTTTCTCTTTGCTTCTGTGGGCCAAAGACAATGATTTCAATTTGGTCTGAGTTCAGCTGAATAAAATAATTTTGCATCCATACACTGATCTGTTCCATGCGGTGACGAAATAAATCCCCAGGCCGATGTTCACCTGCAGCCAGTGACATGTAGATGTAGATCTGAGTGTCATCTGCAAAGTTGTGGTAGGACACATTGAAGCTGCTATTAGCTTACCTAGTGGCAGAAATCCGACAATAGAGGCACGGAACATGGTCCACTCGGACTCAATGTCCAGCGCCTCCCTCGTGACATGTTCAAAGTTCTTTTGGAGATGGGATTTGAAACTCTCTGACGGGAGACTGTGCTTGACGTTCCCAACAGACCCTCACCATGCGTTTGGGTCAGCCAGATCTGACCGGCATCTTTACCCACCATTGCAGTCAACTCACCACCATGGTGTTGATCAGTTGAAGGCTCCGCCCTTGTCTTTACCTGAGTGTCCGAAAACCCGATGACACAACCACAAAGGCGATTTTTGAGCTATGGCCTAGGGCAGGGGTCGGCAACCCGCGGCTCTAGAGCCGCATGCGGCTCTAGAGCCGCATGCGGCTCTTTAGCGCCATCCTAGTGGCTCTCTGGAGCTTTTTCAAAAATGTATGAAAAATTGTTTTAATATGGTTTCCGTAGAAGGACAAACATGACGCAAACCTCCCTAATTGTTATAAAGCACACTGTTTATAATAAACATGCCTCACTGATTCGAGTATTTGGCGAGCACCGTTTTGTCCTACTAATTTTGGCGGTCCTTGAACTCACCGTAGTTTGTTTACATATATAACTTTCTCCGACTTTCTAGGACGTGTTTTATGCCACTTCTTTTTCTGTCTCATTTTGTCCACCAAACTTTTAACGTTGTGCATGAATCCACAAAGGTGAGTTTTGTTGATGTTATTGACTTGTGTGTGATAATCAGACATATTTGGTCACTGCATGACTGCAAGCTAATCGATGCTAACATGCTATTTAGGCTAGCTATATGTACATATTGCATCATTATGCCTCATCTGTAGCTATATTTGAGGTTATTTAGTTTCCTTTAAGTCATCTTATTCAATGTATATCTCATGACACACTGTAATATGTATGTAATATGGCTTTTAATTTTTTGCGGTTCCAGACAGATTTGTTTTTGTATTTTTGGTCCAATATGGCTCTTTCATCATTTTGGGTTGCCGACCCCTGGCCTTGGGCATGAGTGTCAAACTCTGGTCCGCGGGCTCAATTTGGCCCGCCGTGTAATTTCACTTGGCCCTTGAGGCGATATCAAATTAACACTAGAGCTGGCCCGCCGCAGTAATCGGCGGTGCCGCGGTAACACCGCATTCACCGCTAATTCTCATAATTGACAACTCTCATACTTGACAACCCTTCCGGGAGACTCAAAATTTTCAGTGCCCCTCCCGAAAATCTTCATCCAGTCCAACCAGTGCTGGCCCAGTCACATGATATGTGCGGCTTCTGCACGCACACACAAGTGAATGCAATTCATACTTGATCAGCGGCGATACGGGTTACACTGAGGGTGGCAATATAAACAACTTTAACACTATTAGAAATATACGCCACACTGTGAATCCACACCAAACAAGAATGAAAAACACATTTCGGGAGAACATCCGCACAGCAACACAACATAAACACAACAGAACAAATACCCAGAACCCTTTGCAGCACTAACACTTCCGGGACGCTACAAGGAATGTGTTTGTGTGTGTGTGTGTGGGGTTTGTGTGTGTGTGTGTGGGGTTTGTGTGTGTGTGTGTGTGTGGGGGGGGGGGGGGGTTGTATTTTGTAGCGTCCTGGAAGAGTTAGTGCTGCAAAGGGTTCTGAGTATTTGTTCTGTTGTGTTTATGTTGTGTTACGTGCGGATGTTCTCCCGAAATGTGTTTGTCATCCTTGTTTGGTGTGGATTCACAGTGTGGCGTATATTTCTAACAATGTTAAAGTTGTTTATTCAGGGACCCTCAGTGTAACCTGTATCGCTGTTGATCAAGTATGCGTTGCATTAACTTGTGTGTGCGGACAGAAGCCGCACATATCCCTGTGACTGGGCCGGCGCGTTGTTAGAATGGATGAAAAGCGGACGTTAATGGCAGTGCCTTTAAGGCACGCCCCTAAGACTGTGGTCCGGGTGGACTACGGGATATAATGACTGATGAACACCTTTGTTCGATAATGAAGGTTGCCTCAGCTCAAAGCCTGAGCCCCGACATTAATGAACGAGCCTCCAAGAAAAGATGGCAGGTATCTGGCTTGGGCACATCAGATTAGATCAGTGTGTTGCAAACTGAGCAGTTTAAAGTCCTGAATGGTTGGTTTATTCATTGTTATTTTATTTTCTAATTTATTAGCCTGTGGAAAAAGTTAATGTTGATATTTACCTCAGAAGGTTGCAAATAGAAAAGCATTACATTTTTATTTAAATTGTATTTGATATGCCATTGATATTTTATTATTATTATTATTTGAAACTCGATTTTGCATGTCACTATAAAGTTATATAAGCCTTGCTTGTTCAATATTCAATGCAAAACTTGTTTGGGTCCCTATTAAAAGGTTAATTTGTTCAACCTTGGCCCGCGGCTTTGTTCAGTTTTAAATTTTGGCCCACTCTGTATTTGATTTTGACACCCCTGGCCTAGGGTGTCCTGGTCCCAAATGCACATATGGACACCCTAATGTTTGAACATTGTTTTCATTAAAGGTCATCTGTGACAAGCACTAAAGTCCAATAAAAAACACTGCTTGGGTTCAGATCTAGGCGGTTGTTTCTCCCAATCAGGCCTTTCCAGGTTTCACTGTTGCCAATGTGAGCGCTAAAGTCTCACAGTAGAAGAAGGGAATCACCTAAGGGAGCATTCTCCGGTACTCACTCTAGTGAACCCAAAAAAGGTGGGTACACTGAACTGCTGTTTGGTGCATAAGCGGAAACAGCAGTCAGGACCTGTCCCCCATTAGAGGCGGAGGAAGGCTACCCTCTCGTCCACTGGGTTGAACTTCAACGCACAGGCTCTGAGCTGCGAGGCAACAGGTATTGCCACCCCGAGCCGTGGCCTCTCACTGCTTGCAACGCCGGAGTGAAGGTGAGTCCAGCCCCTCTCGAGACGCCTTGCTGTGCGTCCAGGTGAGTCCGACTATATCCAGTCCAATCTTCTCCACTTTGCACACCAGTTCAGCTAGGTGACGTCTAGGGCTGCGAATCTTTGGGTGTCCCACGATTCGATTCAATATCGATTCTTGGGGTCATGATTAGATTCTAAATCGATTTTTTTCGATTCAACGTGATTCTCGATTCAAACACGATATTTTCCCGATTCAAAAGGATTCTCTATTCATTCAATACATAGGATTTCAGCAGGATCTACCCCAGTCTGCTGACATGCAAGTAGAGGAGTAGATTTTTGTAAAAAGCTTTTATAATTGTAAAGGACAATGTTTTATCAACTGATTGCAATAATTTAAATTTGTTTTAACTATTAAATGAACCAAATATATGACTTATTTTATCTTTGTGAAAATATTGGACAGTGTGTTGTCAAGCTTATGAGATGCGATGCAAGTGTAAGCCACTGTGACACTATTGTTCATTTTTATTTATTTTTATAAATGTCTAATGATAATGTCAATGAGGGATTTTAATCACTGCTATGTTGAAATTGTAACTAATATTGATACTGTTGTTGATAATATTGATTTTTGTTTCACTACTTTTGGTTTGTTCTGTGTCGTGTTTGTGTCTCCTCTCAATTGCTCTGTTTATTGCAGTTCTGAGTGTTGCTGGGTCAGATTTGGTTTTGGAATTGGATTGCATTGTTATGGTATTGCTGTGTATTGTTTTGTTGGATTGATTAATAAAAAAAAAAATAGAAACAAAAAAAAATAGAAAAAAATAATAATAAATCGATTTGAAAAAAATGAGAATCGACTCTGAATCGCACAATGTGAGAATCGCGATCCGAATTCAAATCGATTTTTTTCCACACCCCTAGTGACGTCCCAAGAGCTAGCTTCTGTATGTGTGTGTTTATATGTGGATGGATATATACAGTATATATCCCTCCATCCAATGCATCCGTAAAGTATTCACAGTGCTTCACTTTTTCCACATTTTGTTATGTTACAGCTTCATTCTAAAATGAAATAAATACATTTTTGTCCTCAAAGTTCTACAGACAATCCTCCATAATGACAATGTTTAAAGTTTTTTTTAAAATTATTATTAATAAATTTATCAAAACTAAAACAAATGTTTTAAAATTTGAACAGAAGTATTCATAGCCTTTGCTCAATACTTTGCTGCTGCACCTTTGGCAGCAATTACAGCTTCAAGTCTTTTTGAATACGATGCCGCAAGCTTACAAACCTAGTTTCGGGCAGTTTTGCAGCACCTCTCAGGGAAGCGTTGGTTTTCATTCAGGATGTCTCTGCACATTGCTGCATTCATCTTTCCCTCTATCCTGACTAGTCTCCTAGTTCCTGCCGCTGAAAAACGTCCCTTCAGCGGAATGTTAGTCATACTTTACTACAAATATGTATACAGTGCGTGTATGTATATATATATATATATATACATACATACATACATACATATATATATATATATATATATATATATATATATTATATATATATATATATATATATATATATATATATATATATATATATGTATATATACATATATATTTATATATGTATACATATATATGTATTAGGGCTGTCAAAGGATTAAAATATTATAATCATGATTAATCGCAATGTCACAGTTAACTCAAAATTAATCGCTATAATCACAGATAGATAAACCCGAGACAGATTATCTTCAAGTTTTAACACCATAAGTGGACAAGTAATTTGATTTTAATTAAATGTATTTTAAACTTTCTGCTTTTTTAAACAGCTCAACACAAAGACGACAACCACGCTTTTAATGACAATTTTTTAAAAATGCCTGCAGTGCTTGCAGATTGAGTTTTTTGTAGATATACATAATTTGTATTCGTCCTTTAGGAGCACTTGCATTCAGAGGAGAGGAGCTACACTTCTATGTTGAAATAACAGTTTTACGCATTAAAAGCACAAAATGTGGATTGTTACGATCATGCATTGATTGTCAAAGATGTTAGGTAATGTAATCTGTCATAATTCTCCCTGAATAAATGCTTCTGATATTCTGTACATTACATGTTGTTAAGTCAAGTTAATGGTCTTCATATCTCTGCAAGGCAATGTTATAACCTTCTGTATTTATTAATTAAATCTAATATTCAGCCTACTAAACATTCAGTAATTGAGGAGTCAACCAGAATATGTTATTAAAAAAATTACACAATATTTCAGCAAGCCAAAAAAATCCACCCCATATTCCTCAACTGATATACAAACATTTTTTTAAGGTGCAAATATCACAGAATAACATTACAAAACATCTTTGACAAAGCATGATTGTAGTGTAAGACATTTTTATTTTTAATATAGTTAAACCAAATGTATAGCATAGCGCTTTTGTTTTGAAGCCGAAAAAGTGATCTCTTAGAGAAGGTGTCTTGACATGATTACGATGTCGAACCCGATTGCAAAGAAAAAAAAAGTCCCCACTGACTTCCTGTCTGCCGTCTTTCATTTATTTTATGCCATCTTACTAAAGCAGTCACAGTAACAATCTACATTTGATGTTATTAATGCATCCTAACTGTAATCTAAACACAGAAGTGAAACGTCGTCCACCTCTCAGCTGGCATTTGCTGAAGTGATGACATCTCACATCGAAAAATAGTCTTTTCTAGTCGAGAGAACAACTTGCCATGGCTTTAAACCTGAATATTTCCAGAATGTACCATTTTCTTTGTCCGTTTCTGCTCACTATTTTCCCGCTTGTGGCTCATCAGTGAACGCAGCCAAGATTTTCCCCCGGCTACGGAAATGCCCTAGGGTCAAAAAGGACACGCATGCGTTAATCGACCATTAAACAAATTAGTGCCGTTATGGGAACTTATAGTTAACGCGTTATTATCGAGTTAATTTTGACAGCCCTAATATATATATAATAAAATGTAATATATATATATATATATATATATATATTTAAACTAAATACACATATTAATTATGTACCTAATGTCGTCTATAAGGATGAACAAAGATACTGTTACGTCTTGGCATGGTAACATGGTATCCTTATCATCAAACGGAGGCAGGTGTGTTGATCAGTGCTCCATACTGACTGTGACATGGCAGGGGAAGTGCAAAGGAAGAGGGGGAAACAGGGAGGAAGAAGCAGTGAGACAAACTAAACTCATAAACACAGGAAAACAATATACTGCAGAAAGTCTGACCTTTCCAAGTAGGTTATGACAGTACTGCCCCCAAGGGACGGATTCCAGCCATCCCAGAGTCCCCAAAAACAAAAAAGTTCAAACTTAAGAGAGGGTGGAGGGAGGACTTGGTGGCGGGTTGCCAGGCTATGTGTCCCCGAAGACAGCAGGGAGGCAACAAGTGGTGGCGGCGAGTCGAACGCCGTTGCAGCTGGCGAGGAGAAAGACGAGAAGCGCAGGATAACTAGCAACAGAGTTTCTTGCCTAAGTCCTGGGCGCTGCAGCTGTTGGCGATGCGGGCGTCCATGCAATGGCCTCATCCATGAGCGTTGAGGAAATAGACTTGAGCGACGACAAAGTTCCAGCAGCCATTGAAGTCCACACCAAGGTCCCGGGCGCTGCTGCTGTTGGCGAAGCAGGCGTCCATTGAATGGCGGGCGCTCAATCAGGAGGTGTTGGGGCGGAGCTGGTGGTCGTGATGGCGTTTGGAGCTGAGGTAGAGGCGGGCCCATGGACGGTAGAGTTGGAGGCAAGCACACAGAAAGCAGAGCTGTCAATGTCGTCTGGAGCAGAACCACCGTAGGCTGCGTTAGAAGCGGAGTTGGAGATGGCGTCTGACCCACAGGAGGTGGATTTGGGGGTAGTGTCTGTGGTAGACCCACGGAAGGCGCAGCTGAAGATGATTTCTCCGGCGGACCCACAGGAGACAAAGCTGAGGGTGGCGTCTGCGGCAAAGCTGCAGGAGGGGGAGCTGAAGGTGGCGTCTCCGGCAGAACCGCGGGAGGTGGAACTGAGGGTGGTGTTGGCGGAAGAATCACGGGGGCTGGGGCTGGAGATGGCATCTGCGGCAGACCCACGGGGGGCGCATCTGAAGATGGATTCTCCGGCGGACCCACGGGAGATGAAGCTGAGGGTGGCGTCTGCGGCAAAGCTGCAGGAGGGGGAGCTGAAGGTGGCGTCTCCGGCAGAACCGCGGGAGGTGGAACTGAGGGTGGCGTTGGCGGCAGACCCACGGGGGGTGGGGGTGAAGATGGCATCTGCGGCAAACCAATGAGAGGCTGAGATGGCGATGGCATTTGTGGCGGATCCACAGGAGGCATAGCTGGTGAGAGCTGTGTGTCCCCAGTCACACAGCTGCCAGTAGTAGCCTCCTCCTCAAGAGGCGCAGTAAAGATGTTCTCCCTTGACAGGGGAAGTTTTAGACTTGCAGAGTTGGTGGTAGCCGCCTGAGCAAATGCCGGGGATGGGTGGAGAGAGGCTTGGAGGGTTGTTGCTCCAACCTGTGAGGTTCCCACAAAGCGTTGGTGTGGAACAGGAGGAGGTGGCATTGGCACAATTGGGGGCTGGGCTTTGGGAAGCCAAGGTGCCGGTATTGGCGGGAGTCGGGCTTTGGGAAGCCGGGAAGCCGGTATCGGTGGAAGCCGGGCATTGAGAAGCCAGGGTGCTAGTATCTGGGGGTGCCAGTCTTCGGTAAGCCGGGGTAACGGTATGGGCGGCAGCCGGGCTTTCGGAAAGCGGGGTGCAGGTATTGGCGGGAGCCGGGCTTTGTAAAGTTGGGATGCCGGTATAGGTGGAAGCCGTGCTTTGGGAAGCAGGGGTGCTGGCATTGGCGCTTGGGTGAGTGTGTGCATGCTTGAATAAAGCTGGCTGTCTGTTTTAGCCAGATTGAGAGAGTCCATGCAGCCAGCATCCCCATGTGGATGAGTAGTTGCGCACTTCTGCAGTTGATGCTTTTGAGCGCGTGCACTCGAGTGCGCTCGGGGTGGCAGTGATGCTGTGTCAGCGGGCTTCGTTGAGCCTTCTTTGCACTTGCTAGCAGTAAAAGCTGTGAAGATTTTGGAAAAGTGTGCAATTGGATTTTCATACTTGACTTCCGGGGGATTGGAGAGAAGCTGCACATTGCCCCGTAACAGTGGAGACAATAATGGAGACTGCACTTCTGGGTGGCTCGTTGAGGTTGCTGGGGCCGGCTTCCGCCTTCGACGAGGACGTGCAGGTTTGGCAGTACTGGAGAGCACCGGGTCGATTGGGAGCAGACCGCCACCTGGCCCCCACATCAACGTATCTCGTTCCTCCGGTAAGTCGCTCCTAGACTTGGCCTCGAAAAAGCTTCTCTCCGACGCCACGTACCCTTCCGCGGGGTCACTTGTTGGCTGTTCCGTTCTGTTACGTCTTGGCATGGTAGCTGGAAAAGGTGATGAGTGGAAAACAACAACTAATACAATGAACCAGCACCGTCTAAAACGCGGTGCTGGCATATAAAGCACTCCGATGTGACAACAGGGGAGTACCCTAATCACCAAACGGAGGCAGTTGTGTTAATCAATGATGGATACTGACTGTGACCAGGCCGGGGAAGTGCAGAAAAGTGGAAGGGAAGTGGAGAAAACAGGCAGGAAGGAGCACTGAGACCAACTAAACTTATAAACACAGAAAGAAACGATATAAAAAGTCTGACCTCATGACAGATACAGGATTTATAGAAAACAACAATTTTCACAGAAGAATTTCCGGCGACATACACTAATATCATTTACATTTACAAACCCTGTTTCCATATGAGTTGGGAAAT
Source organism: Nerophis lumbriciformis (assembly GCF_033978685.3). Taxonomy (NCBI): domain Eukaryota; kingdom Metazoa; phylum Chordata; class Actinopteri; order Syngnathiformes; family Syngnathidae; genus Nerophis; species Nerophis lumbriciformis. The sequence continues at coordinate 10,406,223 of NC_084562.2, read as the reverse complement.
TGTGTTAGATGTAAATATAAACGGAATACAATGATTTGCAAATCATTTTCAACCCATATTCAGTTGAATATACTACACAGAAAACATATTTGATGTTCAAACTGATAAACTTTTTTTTTTTTTGCAAATAATCATTAACTCTAGAATTTGATGCCAGCAACACGGGACAAAGAAGTTGGGAAAGGTGGCAATAAATACTGATAAAGTTGAGGAATGCTCATCAAACACTTATTTGGAACATCCCACAGGTGAACAGGCAAATTGGGAACAGGTGGGTGCCATGATTGGGTTTAAAAGTAGATTCCATGAAATGCTCAGTCATTCACAAACAAGGATGGGGCGAGGGTCACCACTTTGTCAACAAATGCGTGAGCAAATTGTTGAACAGTTTAAGAAAAACCTTTCTCAACCAGCTATTGCAAGGAATTTAGGGATGTCACCATCAACGGTCCGTAATATCATCAAAGGGTTCAGAGAATCTGGAGAAATCACTGCACATAAGCAGCTAAGCCCGTGAACTTCGATCCCTCAGGCTGTACTGCATCAACAAGCGATATCAGTGTGTAAAGGATATCACCACATGGGCTCAAGTACTGTCAGTAACTACAGTTGGTCGCTACATCTGTAAGTGCAAGTTAAAACTCTCCTATGCAAGGCGAAACCGTTGATCAACAACACCCTGAAACGCCGTCGGTATCGCTGGGCCAGAGTTCATCTAAGATGGACTGATACAAAGTGGAAAAGTGTTCTGTGGTCTGACGAGTCCACATTTCAAATTGTTTTTGGAAACTGTGGACGTCGTGTCCTCCGGACCAAAGAGGAAAAGAACCATCCGGATTGTTATAGGCGCAAAGTTGAAAAACCAGCATCTGTGATGGTATGGGGGTGTATTAGTGCCCAAGACATGGGTAACTTACACATCTGTCAAGGCACCATTAATGCTGAAAGGTACATAAAGGTTTTGGAGCAACATATGTTGCCATCCAAGCAACGTTATCATGGACGCCCCTGCTTATTTCAGCAAGACAATGCCAAGCCACGTGTTACCTCAACGTAGTCATAGTCTCCCATTGAAAATGTGTGGCGCATTATGAAACCTAAAATACCACAACGGAGACCCCCGAACTGTTGAACAACTTAAGCTGTACATCAAGCAAGAATGGGTAAGAATTCCACCTGAGAAGCTTAAAAAAATGTGTCTCCTCAGTTCCCAAACGTTTACGGAGTGTTGTTAAAAGAAAAGGCCATGTAACACAGTGGTGAACATGCCCTTTCCCAACTACTTTGGCACGTGTTGCAGCCATGAAATTCTAAATTATTATATGCAAAAAATAATAATAAAGTTTATGAGTTTGAACATCAAATATCTTGTCATTGTAGTGCATTCAATTGAATATGGTTTGAAAATTATTTGCAAATCATTGTATTCCGTTTATATTTACATCCAACACAATTTCCCAACTCATATGGAAACGGGGTTTGTATAAGATATGACAACAATTGTGTAAAAAGTTCCAAATACTGTAGTTGAATGAGTAAATACGAGGTTATTACCACTAGCATCTTATGTCCAAATTAAAGAGAGACTGAATGTAGAATAAAGTGGGGCATTAAAAAGTATTTTTGATCATGTTTTCGTTCACCTTCCTTGGTCATAGCGGCCATGTTGTGCCTGCAGCTCCAATGGCAGCCCAGTGAAGAGCCGCCATGTTGAACAAACTCTTCTTGTTGGAAATGAAGTTCAGACATGTTGACTCTTCTTCTTCTCGTCGTGTCGTCCTCGATGACGTCATCGTCTGCTCTCTGTAGGAAAGCCAACGCGCACTCTGTGGGAGCACGCCAGCCGGCTCGTGACGTCATCGCACGCCTTCGACCGTGTCAAGAATTTGACAAGAGCTAAAAAAGTATTGGTTTTGTCGCAGCATAGACACAAGAAGGAGCTTTTTTTTGTTACAAGTGTTTTATTTCTTACTAAACTATTTATTCCTTGAGATGAAATACTCAGTATGGTCACAAGATGGCAGCATCGGCAAGCACTTGAGTCAATGTGTTACTGCTTGGAAACGCTGATTTATCGTTTTATCATGAGAATATCAATTATTACATGTTTGTTGTTGGCTATGTTTGTTGTTTTTCTTAATCTTAACTTTTATTTTTGTCATGCTTTATTCTGTTTTAATTTGACCTCGTATCACAGTGTCATGCTTTCTTCCTAAACATTTCAAAACCAATGTTTTTAAAATGAATTATTTCACTTCACAATATAAATATTTTTCCCGATAAGTTTGCAAATATTTTTCTTCATTTTTTATTTTTATTCTCATAAAAATAGTACTAATTTTTACACATTTTTGCTTATTTTTCTTAAAATATCACATTAATCCCATAATTTGTATTTACTTTCATTAAAAAATTCCATCCATCCATCTTCTTCCGCTTATCCGAGGTCGGGCCGCGGGGGCAGCAGCTTAAGCAGAGAAGCCCAGACTTACCTCTCCCCAGCCACTTCGTCCAGCTCCTCCCGGGGGATCCCGAGGCGTTCCCAGGCCAGCCGGGAGAGATAGTCTTCCCAACGTGTCCTGGGTCTTCCCCGTGGCCTCCTACCGGTCGGACGTGCCCGAAACACCTTCCTAGGGAGGCGTTCGGGTGGCATCCTGACCAGATGCCCGAACCACCTCATCTGGCTCCTCTCGATGTGGAGGAGCAGCGGCTTTACTTTGAGCTCCCCCCGAATGACAGAGCTTCTCACCCTATCTCTAAGGGAGAGCCCCGCCACTCGGCGGAGGAAACTCATTTCGGCCGCTTGTACCCGTGATCTTGTCCTTTCGGTCATGACCCAAAGCTCATGACCATAGGTGAGGATGGGAACGTAGATCGACCGGTAAATCGAGAGCTTTGCCTTCCGGCTCAACTCCTTTTTCACCACAACGGATCGATACAGCGTCCGCATTACTGAAGACGCCGCACCGATCCGCCTGTCGATCTCACGATCCACTCTTCCCCCACTCGTGAACAAGACTCCGAGGTACTTGAACTCCTCCACTTGGGGCAAGATCTCCTCCCCAACCCGGAGATGGCACTCCACCCTTTTCCGGGAGAGAACCATGGACTCGGACTTGGAGGTGCTGATTCCCATCCCAGTCGCTTCCACTTAAATTTATTTTTTGTCTCAAATTTACAACTTTTTATCTGTATTTTGTTATTCTTATAAAATTTGTTTTTATTTGTTGAATGTATTCTGTATAAAACTATTCACTCCCACTTGAAAAAAATACACGAAAATTATTGAATTTTTTTCAAATATTTACTGTTTTTTTCTCTATATTGTGACTTTTTTCTCATATTTTTTTTAAATTGACAAAAAAATAAACATTTGTCAGTTTTCTCAGAACATTGATGTTAATTCCACAATCTGAATTTATTCTCATAATCTTTTCCCCCCATTTTATTCTCTCAGAAATAGGAATTGTTTTCTTAATTTGTGACTTAATTTTCACAAAATATGTGCTTTATTTCTACATTGCAGATTTTAAATTTTCTTAAACAAATATTTCAACTTCCTTTTCTCTAAATATTACGATGCTAATACCATTATGTGAATTTATTCTCGGACAAAACCCCCCTCTTAATTAAAAAAAAAACCGGACTCTTCGTCTAGAGTATTTTTTTCCCCTTATTTCATGACTTTATTCCCATAATATTAGTGCTCTTTAGTCAATTTTGTTTTGTAGTTTATCAAAAAATGTAAACCTCCTTTACTCGAAATACCATATTGATTCCACAATTTACTCTTGTAAAATGTGTTTTTCCCCACGTAATTCTAATAAACATGGACTCTTCCTTAAAAGTTTAACTTCAATTCTTAATTTTGTGATTTAATTAATATTTGTGCACTTGAATTTTTTTTTATTTGACAAATATTTCAAATATAATCCCATAATTTGAATTTATTATTGTAAAATGATCTTTCCCTCTACCTTTGAAATTGTACAATTTAACCATCTTACTTTTCTCTGAATTTTGACAATTTATTCCCATAATATTTTTACATTGTTCTTGTAATACTGTAACTTTTTCCCAATCCAACTTTCAAAAAATTACAACTCAGTTCTATTTTCTAATATTACCAATTTAAACAGTTTTTTTTGTCATTTAAACTTTGCTAACCATGCATATGTTTTTATTCATAGTAAGACCTTATTCCTGTAAAAAGACAACTTTTATAAAGATTCTTACCCTCCTAAAATGACTTTATTCTTTTTCCAAATGTTCCTTGAACAGCTTGTGTCCACCAATGGTCTCTGGTCTCCTTCCTGATTGAACTTATTCTTCCTGATTAGGACTTGCAGAAACATTGAACACAGAAGACACATCATTAGGTACACCTGCACACTCCTTGGCTTCAACAGATGATCCATAAATTCACTTCTCACCTGCTTTATTTTCTCACACTTTTGATGAAAGAAAACAATCGGAGACGTTTATTTTGTTAGTATTCATAATAGTTTGTGTACATCAATAAAAATAAAAATAAACCTTTTTTCCCCAAACAAGTTTTCCTCGTTTTCTTAAAAAGCCACAGATGTGTTTTTTTGTTTTCCTACAGAAAGCAAAAGAAAGTTCTGTACATGAACAAGCGACAACAGAATTCCTCGTCATGAGCGTGTCGGCTCAAATTCCTATCTCTGGAGCAGAAATTAAAAACCAAAAAAAAAAAACAAGACCAGCTGCCTGCTGCTTACCTAGGACACTACATTACACAAACAGCATTTGATATTCAAAACACAAGATATGTAAGAAATGTACTTTTCAAAAAGTGTGAAAAAGTGCAATACAGGTGAACTGTTTACAACTCAATAGAATCTTTCCCAAATGGAGTCTGGTGCTTTTTTTTGTTGTTTGTTTTTGTTTTGGACCTCCATAAATGTTCCCATCTTCACGTCTCTTGCAGTTCTACTGACATTCATGACCATGGACATTTATGAGAGACATCACCAAAGTACTTTTTTTTGTTTTTTTTTGTTGCAAATGACTTTTCTTTGGGTAGCAGGGGGATGGAAACGAGACTTGACATCAGGTTTGTAGAAAAAAAAACAAAAAAACAAAAACAATCAGGAGTGTCCAAACTTTCCAGCGTGGGCCGTAGGAGGAGAAATCAAAAGGATGCACCGTTTTGACGCTAAATAAGTCGATACATGTCCGACAAAGCAAATGAATAATAAAACGGCGCCCGTGAGGCCACACTTTGGACACCCCTGATGTAAACAAACGTGTGGAATCGAACCATCGCGCTGCGTTGGAGGAGGTCGCGTAAACTCCACACGCACACACACACACGTCGTGTCTTTTTGTGTGGAAACAACACACACAGTCAATGTTTCGTATAAAAGACAACTGTAGTTGTAGGCGATTGTTTGACTGCAACAGGGGGGGGGGGCGTGTGAGAAGGGGGGTGGGGGGGGGGTTAGCACCCTGAGTCCGGCGGCGGCGGCGGCGGTCAAGTCCCACGTGACCTGCAAATGTTCTAGAAGGGATGCTCGGTTCTAAGCAGCGCTCGCGTCCCGCTTACGCGCGTAGAAAAGACAGAATTTCATAACATAGAAAGAGTCGGGGTGAAAGCGTAAAAGGAAGCGATGGTCACATGACGTGTCGGCGCCACGTCATGAAAAGTTCAAAGCTCTTCGTAAAAAGATGAAGTGTCTCACGTCCTTCCTGAGACTTGGGAACGGTACGCCGGGAAAATGTTGTTTTTTTAAGGGGGCGGGGGCAAGAAGTCATGTTATGTCCACTGGCTTCTTTAATATGAGTGTGTGTGTGTGTGCGTGTGTGTGTGTGTGAGTGTGTGTTCATGGCGCTGTGGTGATGGCGTTCAGGTCCTTCATGAGGCCCTCGAGGTGGGCCATCTCCTCGGTCAACTCGTCGGGCTCGTAGCTCTGGGGGAGAGGAACAGGGTTACTGCGGGGGGCGGGGGAGGGGCATGGGGCCAGGGAGGCAAGCACCTGGAGGAGGGAAGGGGAAGGGGGGGAGGAGGGAAGGAGAAGAAGAGGAGAGGAGGAGAGGGTCAGTCAGGGACTCTTTTCCAAGGGGGTCAAATGATGGGCCAAAGGGGGTTGGGGGGGTGATGGGCGACACGACCAGTAAGGGGCAGCAGAGCAGAGCAAAGCAAAGCAACAAGCGCATCAGCAGCCAATCAGAGACTAGGAGGCGGGACAAACACATGAAATCATTCCGGTTTTGTTTTGGTCAGCCAATGAGGGGAAATGATGTCATTCGTAAAAAGTTGGGTGGTGAGAATGACGTTAAAGAAGAATCAAGAGAGAAAGAGGAGACAGAACATGGGATTAAAATCTCATCTAACAATCGCTTTTTACAACCAAAGAAAAAACCTGACGTGGATTTGGAAGAAATTCACTTAAAACATTTCTGGCTGTGTTTCATTTTGCAAACTTTCATCAGAACTTTTGTGTTGAAACATCAAGGAGCAGTGATAGGTCACATGTTCTTAAAGGGGAACCGCACATTTTTTTTTTTTTAATGACGTGCGGATCCATACTGAAATATCGATACCGCCGATACCAGATCTTTTTGCTCTAATATCGATTCTCAAATCAAAATATCGATACTTTGGGTCAGGGGTGTCAAAACATTTTTCACCAAGGGCCACATACTGAAAAGCTAAAGTATGCAGGGGCCATATTCATATTTTATTTATATATATATATAAATACATACACATACTTAAAGACACAACTTTGTGTCTGCTATGAATTACAGGTGACTAAGTATATTATTATTAATTAAGAGTTAGAATATTTCAGCTTTTTCTCATAATATACCATTTTTTTTTTGCTCTTTATCTTACTGTTGTTTTTTTCTCCCATGAGAGAATAAAATACTCATACATATAATAATATGATTGTGTAACTGCATAACTTCGCGTGTCAAAGTGTCTGCCTGAGTGAAAATATTGATGTTCAGTTACATAATTAGCTGTTTATTATTATATTTGCACAAAGTATCGGTTTTGATTGGTATCGCCGATACATGTTTCACACTGCAAATTATTAAAGGATGTAAAGTACGACTGATTATGTTTTCATAGGAAGATGTCGTGTCATGATGTCACTTTGGGTGTCGCAGCAAAAAAAAACATAAGCTAATAAATCATACCTATAATGTTTGTCATGTACTTCTACAGTGTACTTCTACAGTGTACCTCTACAGTGTACTTCTACAGTGTACTCTTACCATCTACTGCTACAGTGTACTGCTACAGTGTACTTCTACAGTGTACTCCTACCGTCTACTTCTACAGTGTACTGCTACAGTGTACTCCTACCGTCTACTTCTACAGTGTACTGCTGCAGTGTACTTCTACCGTCTACCTCTACAGTGTACTCCTACCGTCTACTTCTACAGTGTACTGCTACAGTGTACTGCTACAGTGTACTCCTACCGTCTACCTCTACAGTGTACTCCTACCGTCTACTTCTACAGTGTACTGCTACAGTGTACTGCTACAGTGTACTTCTACAGTGTACTCCTACCGTCTACTTCTACAGTGTACTGCTACAGTGTACTTCTACAGTGTACTCCTACCGTCTACTTCTACAGTGTACTGCTACAGTGTACTGCTGCAGTGTACTGCTGCAGTGTACCGCTACAGTGTACTTCTACAGTGTACTGCTACAATGTACTTCTACAGTGTACTCCTACCGTCTACTTCTACAGCGTATTTCTACAGTGTACTGCTACAGTGTACTTCTACAGTGTACTCCTACCGTCTACCTCTACAGTGTACTTCTACACTGTACTGCTACAGTGTACTTCTACAGTGTACCTCTACAGTGTACTGCTGCAATGCACTTATACAGTGTCCTTCTACAGTGTACTCCTACCATCTACTTCTACAGTGTACCTCTACAGTGTACTTCTACAGTGTACTTCTACAGTGTACTGCTACCGTGTACTTCTACCGTGTACTCCTACCGTCTACTTCTACAGTGTACTGCTACAGTGTACTTATACAGTGTACTTATATAGTGTACTTCTGCAGTGTACTGCTACAGTGTACTTCTACAGTGTACTGCTACAGTGTACTTCTACAGTGTACTGCTGTAGTGTACGTCTACAGTGTAATTCTACAGTGTACTGCTTCAATGTACTTCTACAGTAAGTGCTAACTTGTACTGCAAGGTAAACAAAGCAGTAAGAATGAATCAGTTGCACATGAAAGTTATTTCACAATAAAAGCATAGTGTAAGCGTATAATAACATACAGTAAGACTTAAAACTAGTATGAAATAATGTTGGTAATGACAAAATATAACCCAACATGTGTGTGTGTGTGCGTGCTGGTGGAAAGACTGCCGACTGTGGCGCAAATGTGTTATTTTGCACTTTTATTTTGAAGCGGTTTGATTTTACGGGCTACAGGATGTGGTGCAGAAGCTGTTTTTTCAGCCAATACGGGATGTTTTTTTTTTTTTTTTTTTTACAGGAACATGCTGTGGGAAAAAGGGCCTAAAAATAGAGGGTGAGACTACCATACTTAAACTTCAACATTTTGAATCCATAAGTATGCTCACACTGTGAAGTACAGTGAAATGCAATGTAGTCAATATTATGATTGGAATTTCTGATATTTCACGTGGTATAGTATACCGTGTTTCGAGCTTTGTTTCCCCCCCTCCTTCATGCGGCGCTCCACAGAGAATGTCGCCTATGTAGCTAAAACCTTCACGCTGTATACATAATGAATTGTACTGACAGAAGCGAACAAATTAAAACACAGCCATTTTTAATCAGACGAGGCGGCAACACCTGACTGCACTACAATAACCGGCCAGTGGGGGACGGGGGGGCGCCACGCTATACTCACGCTATCTACGTCCTCAAGCATCTTGCTGGTCTCTGGGACGTCCGGGGCGTTGGGCACAGTGACGATCATCGGAGTTCGAGTCCTTCCCAGAGTGCCGATGCAGGCTGTTTTGACCACATGGGGGTGCGTGGGGGGACCTGAATCACACCAAGACACCAATGCAGGATGTTACTGAACGTCATGTTTAGAGATGTCCGATAATATCGGACTGCCGATATTATCGGCCGATAAATGCTTTAAAATGTAATATCGTAAATTATCGGTATCGGTTTCAAAAAGTTAAATTTATGACTTTTTAAAACGCATCTGTACGGAGTGGTATACGGACGAAGGGAGAAGTACAGAGCAGTTGCATTTCCCAGTCATACTTGCCAACACTCCCGAATTTCAGTGCCCCTCCCGAAAATCTCCCAGGGCAACCATTCTCCCGAATTTCTCCCGATTTCCAACCAGACAACAATATCGGGGGCGTGCCTTAAAGGCACTGCATTTGCGTGCCGGCCCACTCACATAATATTTACGGCTTTTCACACACACAAGTGAATGCAATGCATACTTGGTCAACAGCCATACAGGTCACACTGAGGGTGGCCGTATAAACAACTTTAACACTGTTACAAATATGCGCCACACTGTGAACCCACACCAAACAAGAATGACAAACACATTTCGGGAGAACATCCGCACCGTAACACAACATAAACACAACAGAACAAATACCCAGAACCCCTTGCAGCACTAACTCTTCCGGGACGCTACAATATACACCCCTCGCTGCCCCCACCCCCCCAAATCAGTTGAGTTCATTTATTTTGGAAAATTTTGTTACATTGTTTAATGCATCCAGCGGGGGCATCACAACAAAATTAGGCATAATAATGTGTTAATTCCATATATATATTGGTATCGGTTGATATCGGAATCGGTAATTAAGAGTTGGAATATCATTATCAGACATCTCTAGTCATGTTGTATTGTTGTTGTTACCACGACCACCGCAATATTGCTCAGTGTTATTTTGAGTGGAAAGTAAATATTAACTACCTTCCAAGCTGTACACTGACTACTAGCCCAGCAGGCACAAGACATTGATACAATGTTGATTATACATAAATGTTCTTCAAAACTAACTTCTAAACAACGTTGCAAAATAGTTGTTTTTGTAAACTGAGACAACCTTGATGTCCAATGTTGGATCCACGTTGAAATGACCAAATTTCAATGGTCCAATCAACGTCACAACCTGACATTGAATAAACGTCAAAAAGCATGTTGTCTTTGTGTTGTAGAATATTGGTTGGGAAATGACCAAAATTCAATGGTCTAATCAACGTCAGAACCCAACATTGATTAAAAGTTGTCAAAAAGCATGAGGTGGCGACTTGTCCAGGGCGTACCCCGCCTTCCGCCCGAATGCAGCTGAGATAGGCTCCAGCACCCCCCGCGACCCCAAAAGGGACAAGCGGTAGAAAATGGATGGATGGATGGAAAAAGCATGTCGTTTCAACGTTGTTTTTGAGTTGTAGAATACCGGTTGGGAAATGACCAAAATTCAAAGGTCAAATCCACGTCAGAACCCAACATTGATTAAACGTTGTCAAAAAGCTCGTTGTTCCAACATTATGTTTGAGTTGCTCAACGTCAGGACCTAATGCAACAAGTTTTTAAGGTTGTTTCAATGTCTTGTGCCTGCTGCGATTGCTGCACAAAATAAACCGATTCACATCCGAATCACGATTCTTATTCATCGCCAGTGTTGGGAATAACGCGTTACAAAGTTAGTTTCGGCGGTAACTAGTAATCTAACGCGTTATTTTTCATATTCAGTAACTTAGTTACCGTTACTACATGATGCGTTACTGCGTTATTTTTTATGTAGTATCGGCTAGAAACAGAAGATCTGCGGTGCGGTGTCGTCCTTCTGAATCTCTAGTGTCACAAGCGGAGGCACGCTCTGTGTGTGTGTCTGGATGTGGGGAGGGGAGGTGAAGGGGGGGGGGGGGGGGGGGGGGGGGGGTTGCGCCATACAACGTAAACCGTTGGCCAACCAAAAAGTAACCATAGAACACTATAGTGTTCTGTGGTTACTTTTTGGTTGGCCAAGCGGACGTGACGACAGGCTGTCCTCACTCAGGTCCGCACGGACCTGGAGGGGGCGTGCCTTAAGTCCGGCTGGAAATCGGTAGAAATTCGGGAGAATGGTTGTCCCGGGGAGAGGCACTGAAATTCGGGAGGGTTGGCAAGTATTTTTTATTTTTTTTGTGTGTGTCCTGTCCAGCTTCTCAGGCAAATCATATAGTTGATGTAGATGCCCATGTCGGCTGTTCAGATTTAATTTACAAAAGAGAAGTGTAGGATACTTCTCTTGTTGCCTTATTTGTATTTGACTTTATTAAATGTATTTATATTATCATTTAGTGCAGCCGGGCCGGAGCAGGAGGGGATAGAAAGATAAAAAAAAGAAGACAGAGGGTACAAGAGGGGGATTAGACAGAGAGACAAAAACAACAACAGCAAACAACAACAACAACAACAACAACAATAGAGCAACATCAGCAAATACGACATGTACAAATATGATGGTAAAAGTAATAGCAAATAAGCAGTTAGCAAAAAATAAAAAATAATACAGAAATGACAATGAGCATTATTACACTACAAATGGATCAATACAAATACCAATAGAAATAGCGCTATTGATAAAGAACACTACCAATACTTTACCTTTATTATCAACAATACAGTTGTTCAAATGCAACAATACATATATGTAATGATAACTTGAGATACGAAAGAATGCAGAAAAATGGAGGGGGAGAAAGAGAAGCAACCTACATTAACCTTGTAGATTGTTATAGTAACTATAGGTTAAGCTTTGTCAGTGTGCCATGTGTTACACCCAGTTTACCCTAGGGCAACAACGTTAATATATGTTTGATGAAACGTGATTATGGGTTATAGGTTGGCAAGTATGAGATATTCTCACTTCTTTTCTTTTGTCGAGCACAAAGAAAAGAACATTTTAGTTAAATATAAGTTGTGTCTTGGATCAAAGATCCCGTCAACTGCCCAAAACAACAATTCCAATCTGCCTGGTTAGGCTTTGTGTATGTCACGTGTGCCTTCCTTCGGTGAAGCCAGGTTTACAGCTATGTTGTTATTATGCTGTTTGTTACTTATGTATGTTATGTTGCAGCTATTTAAAATAGTTTAGTCAATTTGTTCTGGCCTGAAACAAATCGGCCCTTTGAAACATATCTTTGTCTTTGTGTGTTGTATGTAGACCACATTGCTTAGCAGAGTTCAGTGATGCAAATGCATGTCAAGTTGATCAACAGATTGTATTATTCTCCAGTGCAATAACAGTACTGAAATGAAGGCTAAAAGGGCATTAATGGGAGCTTTTAAAAAAAAAAAGGAAGAAAAAAAAAAAGTAACTAAATGGTTACTTTTCACAGTAACGCATTACTTTTTGGTGTAAGTAACTGAGTTAGTAACTGAGTTACTTTTGAAATAAAGTAACTAGTTACTGGTTTTCATTAACTAACCCAACACTGTTCATCGCAATTCTAAATCGATTCATCATTTTTAAAAATCTATTAAAAAAAAGAAACCAAAAAAAAAACTATTTAGCATCCATTATTAAAAATAAATTTTATGGCCATGCTTTTCTAACCGTTTTTTAAAAAGTTGAATTTTAATTGTTATACCAGAATACTACATTGCGAGATTCGGTTTGAATCGATAATCGTGTTGAGTGGAGAATCGATTCTGAATCGAAAAGTCACCCCGGGAATGGGATTGAATCGTTAGATCGTTAAAAATTCACATTTTTTATAGCACAGTGGAACCTCGATTTACGAAGCACAGATTAAATAAAAATATGCTTTGGCGTACAAACCTTGTCTCCACGTACAAATGTTTCATCCACAATTGTGTGCCTCAGAGTGCAGCCATTTTGGTGGCCGGCAGCACATCCATTGTGGGCGGGCTGATGGACCTCCAGTGCTTATTCAGTCGTTAGCTACTGGAATTCAATGTGAGTATCTTGTGTGATGACTGTATTATGATGATAGTATATATCTGATAGTATACATCTGTATCATGAATCAATTTAAGTGGACCCCGACTTAAACAAGTTGAAAAACTTATTCGGGTGTTACCATTTAGTGGTCAATTGTACGGAATATGTACTTCACTGTGCAACCTACTAATAAAAGTCTCAATCAATCAATCAATACTCAAAGTGCATTTTACATGTTTTTTTTTTAGCCTTTTTGCAAACTTTTCTTTTTAAAAGCCCTGTTCAAGAACCAATTAAGTTTATATATAAAGGTTTATATAACGCTCTCTTTATAAAGATAACCACAAATGCATGGTTGTAGACCACCACCATGCATCTGACTGGCAAGTGTACAAGGGAGTGAACGCAGTGCTCACCAGTCTGGGCCAGCAGGGGCGTGCTGGGCAGGGCAGAGGACTCAAAGGAGGGGTGACCGGTCGCCGGGATGGCGGGGACCGCGAAGCTCTTCAGAGGGTGGGCGTGAGCGTGGGGGTGGGCTGAGCGCAGGGGGGGCAGGTTGCTGGTGTAGCACGACTCCTCCTCTGTGGTGGTGGAGCCGTGGTAGCTGCCCTCGGGGTCCACCAGGATCTCTGAGGGGCAGGAGGCCTGCGAGGACGAGGCGGCCGGCGGAAGGGGCTCGGAGCAAGGCGTGTTCCTCACGGACTCTGGAGGAGAGAAGAGGGTGAGGGGAGAGACATGAACTCCAGTCGCCTCACTACAGGGGGTCCCAAGTTAGTCCAGTGAGTGACGCATAACCGGCCGAGTTATACCAAAGACTATAAAAATGGGACCCATTACCTCCCTGCTTGACACTCAGCATCAAGGGTTGGAATTGGGGGTTAAATCACCAAAAATGATTCCCGGGCGTGGCCACTGCTGCTGCTCACTGCTCCCCTCACCTCCCAGGGGGTGATCAAAGGTGATGGGTCAAATGCAGAGAATAATTTTGCCACACCTCGTGTGTGTGTGACAATCATGGGTACTTTAACTTTTTAACTTTATAAAAAGAAAAATTAAATTGTGTATTAAAGGGGAACATTATCACAATTTCAGAAGGGTTGAAACCATTAAAAATCAGTTCCCAGTGACTTATTTTATTTTTCGAAGTTTTTTTCAAAATTTTACCCATCACGCAATATCCCTAAAAAAAGCTTCAAAGTGCCTGATTTTAACCATCGTTATATACACCCGTCCATTTTCCTGTGACGTCACATAGTGATGCCAATACAAACAAACATGGCGGGTAGAACAGCAAGGAATAGCGACATTAGCTCGGATTCAGACTCGGATTTCAGCGGCTTTAAGCGATTCAACAGATTACGCATGTATTGAAACGGATGGTTGTAGTGTGGAGGCAGGTAGCGAAAACGAAATTGAAGAAGAAACTGAAGCTATTGAGCCATATCGGTTTGAACCGTATGCAAGCGAAACCGACGAAAACGACACGACAGCCAGCGACACGGGAGAAAGCGAGGACGAATTCGGCGATCGCCTTCTAACCAACGATTGGTATGTGTTTGTTTGGCATTAAAGGAAACTAACAACTATGAACTAGGTTTACAGCATATGAAATACATTTGGCTACAACATGCACTTTGAGAGTGCAGACAGCCCATTTCAGGCGCGCTAAGAACATATATTTTTCCACGATTTCAGCACTCAGGTTAACCATACCTAAATAGACACAAAATACTGCATTACACAAGACTACCCGAATGTACTCGAATGATTGAAAAAAATAAATGTTTTTAAGCTAAATTATTGGTAAACACAGTTTATGTATACCGGTAATAATTTACGTAAAACTGCGAGTAATGAATAAAGTTTTCATCAATTAATATATTCTGTAGACATACCCTCATCCGCTCTCTTTTCCTGAAAGCTGATCTGTCCAGTTTTGGAGTTGATGTCAGCATCTGCTTTGAGTGTCGCAGGATATCCACACATTCTTGCCATCTCTGTCGTAGCATAGCTTTCGTCGGTAAAGTGTGCGGAACAAACGACTGACCATTTCGTCAGCTTTCCCCACAGCCTCGTATTTTGAACAAATTTCGTCCAATTTCTTGCCACTTTCGCATCTTTGGGCCACTGGTGCAACTTGAATCCGTCCCTGTTCGTGTTGTTACACCCTCCGACAACACACCGACGAAAGTGAGAAAATGGCGGATTGCTTCCCGATGTGACGTCACAACGTGACGTCATCGCTCCGAGAGCGAATAATAGAAAGGCGTTTAATTCGCCAAAATTCACCCATTTAGAGTTCGGAAATCGGTTAAAAAAATATATGGTCTTTTTTCTGCAACATCAAGGTATATATTGACGCTTACATAGGTCTGGTGATAATGTTCCCCTTTAAAGATCAATATATATACTATTAAAGGTCAATGTATGCTAAATCAGGGGTGTCCAAACTTTTTCCACAGAGGGGCCGCATACCGAAAATGTAAAATTTAAAACATTACATATTTTGAAAAAAAAAATATTGCTATAAACAGATGCAATACATAATTATTTAACGTTGTCACCATTGTGTTATAGGTGGCTAAACATATGATTATTAGTTATCACAATTTCAGGTTTTTCTCATTACATTACCGTATTTTCCGCACTATAAGGCACACCTAAAAACCTCCAATTTTCTCAAAAGCTGACAGTACGCCTTATAATCCGGTGCGCCTTATATATGGACCAATATTGAGCCACAACAGGTCTCGCAACTACGGGATGCATACAGTAACCCCTGCAGTGTCTATTCTATGCCCCTTATAATGCGATGCGCCTTATAATGCGGTGCGCCTTATATATGAACAACGTTTTAAAATAGGCCATTCATTGAAGGTGCGCTTTATAATCTGGTGCGCCTTATAGTGTGGAAAATACGGTAGTTGTTTTTGCTTTTTTTCCCTTAAATTTTTAGTGTTGTTTTTTTTTTTTTTTTAATTTAATTCGGCAATATGCGGCACTTTGGACACCCCCGTGCTAAGATATCTAAACACAACTTTGTTAGAGGTGACTAATCAATAAATTGGTGTTATATCCAATAATACATTTTACAATAATATTTATATGAGTAGAATACGCTGAGAGACAATAATAAACAAGCTGCTTCATGTCTACTATTAATCCAACAGATGACAGTGTTTCCTAGGGGACTGCGATGGGATGTTCAACTCTTTATATTGATCCCACTCTTTCGACTCGGCTCAGTGTGAAGAATCGACTCTCAAATGACTTTTTTACAACAATATAAATGTTCTTGCTGTTGCTTGAATCAATTACCGGTACCAACAATATGTAAAATTATGGGCTACAACAAATACTAACACAAATAACATGAATTATGATTTAAAAAAAAAAGTGCTTTCATTAACTCTACATTGTGTAAAAAACTAAACAATTACAACCCACAAAAACTAATGTAACTATTTACATTTTTACTGTTTAATACATTTAAAGTGAAATAACACAAAATCTCTGGTAAATGCAACAAAACATACATACAACAAAAATGTGCAAAACAAAAACTCTGCTGTTTTAGATTCTTAATCTTAAATCAATATTGATTAATTGCATTGACATTAAATCTTAGTCTAATATGAACTTAATGAGAACTTACATTTTAGACAATGCCGGTATTTTGATTGTTTGTTACATCGACTAACGGGATCTATTATGCAAAACCTTTTCTTCATCTTCGTTGAATTGTAAAATTTGCATACTGTAATTGGCCATTACATATTTGGAAAAAGTAAGTAAAAAAACATGAATAGCAAAATAAATTTGTTTACAACTACAAATATTTTTTTTTGTTGCATCTTTTTGAATACTTTCTAAAAATAGCGAGGGTGTCGCTGAGTTAGCAACACTGATCCCTCGCGCTCAGTCTTCTTATTCTCTGGCAGACCATTGACGTTATAATGTCTTTATGAGCGAGGGTGAACAAGTGGTGCAACATTTCAAATAGAAAGTATGGATAATGCTGGATTACACAAAGGATTTACAAAATATTCATTTGAAAACACTTATTTTGTCTTGGACTCATTAGTAATAATCCTTTCAAGTTTAATAAAATGTAGCCTTATAGTCAGTACAATTAAACCACCCTGAATACATTTTAAAAGAGTATACCCTGTTCATCACTTTTAATTGGTTCCGAACCTGACCGTAATATATGAATTTCATCATTAATTATAATAAAATAATGATAGAGCATACAAAAATAAATACATTTTTACAATTTGTGAGACCCCTCTAGACATGAAATAACACCCTTTAGTCACATTTACACTCTTTTAATCCAATATAATAATGCTTCCTGAGGTTGAGCCAATCACTTGCCACGATACTAAACAGTGTGCTCTGAGTGGTTTGATCTACTCTAGTGGCCAATACTAATGTAGAAATTAATTTTTTTGTTAATTTAACATGTTTATGCTTGAAAAGGCTTAATTTAGGACCATTTTTAAAAATATGCTTAAAGAAATATCCCCCAAAAATCTGCCAAAATATTTGAAGCACGACTTAAGTGGTGAGGGAAAACTGCTTGATTTAACAATATTAACCATTTAAACCCTTTGGGAACATTAAGTTTAATTATCTTTAAAGCCAAACAGGACAATACAAGTCCTTAAGTTTTGAAGGGCGTAAAAACATTTTTGGATTCTTTTTTTTTGTTCAAATGTCTCAATACTCTTCAGTTGTAAACAAAAATATCAAACATGTTTTTATTTATTTATTGTTTACTCTTTTAAAGGCATTTTGATTAGATAATGTCACAGGTTTAAAATCAATAAAATAACTAATATTATGCACATTTATACAAATTATTATTTAACCAAAATGATCATTTGATACAAAGGCCTTTAAAGGGTTGAAACAACATTACATGTTTTTTTTGTTTGTTTATGGCTAAAGTTGAAGATATTTTTAAGCCTTTTAAGATTTTAAGCACTTTTTGTCCACTTTGCTTTGAAGAATTGTCCAGTGTGTTGTACACCTGTAAAACAATGTAAATAAAAAAATGTAACTACAGTTTTTTAAAAATAAAGAGAAAAAAACCTTAGAAGAAGTAATGTATTCTGGAGTAAAAAATTATGGCCACAAATACAGAAAAACATGTACTGAAAGGACAACAAAGTGATGGAAAACATACTTTGCTTATAAAGACAACACAAAATGCAAATATGGCTTCTGTAATCGGGCCATATGTTGTTGTCCACTATTTCCACTTCCCTTCATCTGATCAACTGGACTCTAAGAACAGCTGCAGCCGAAAGACTGCGCACATTTTTAACTGCATCGTTGATGGTGGATGTTACGGAATCAATTAACCAGAAAAACATGAAAGGGACTGTCCCAAATTATATTAAGCAAGCAGTTGTGTAACCTCTGCCAAAGAAGCCAAACTTAGATCCGTCTATTTTTATAAAATTTTAGACCCATTCCGAAACTTCTTTTTAGTTCAAAGATTTCAGAGAAAGCGGTGCTTTTACAATTACAGTCTTATCGTGATTTGCACGCTATTCTTGATGTTTTTCTGTCCGGTTTTAAAACCTTTCGTAGCACCGATTTTGCACTTTTAAGGGTTTTAAATAACCTTTTAATATCCACTGATTCTGGTGATTCTGCCATTTTTATTATTTTTAATCCAACTGCTGCATTTTACACAACCCTCATTATTCCCTTGGACAAGGTGAGGGTTTAAGAGGCACAGCTCATATCTGACAAATACCGTAGAACTTTTAAGATCCAAATTGATGATTCGGCTTCAGCTTGTGCTCCCTTGTCCTGTGGTGTCCCTCAAGGCTCAATCCTAGGACCAATCCTGTTTTCAGTGTACATCCTGCCCATGCAACACATTGTAATAACATACAATATATCGTATCATCTGCATAAAGATGATACGAAAGTCTATGGCTTTCTAAAAAAAGAAAAGTGACGCAAGTTTAAAATCCCTTTTAAATTGGCATAAAGACATAAAGGCATGGTTGGCGGTAAACTTTATAACCTTAAATTTTAACAACAATTCTATTTGACTCAAAAGTGAAACTAAATCCTCACCCCCTGATGCCTTAGAGGAAAAAACAATTCAAAACATTTATATGCACGTACAACACTTAGAACTTTTAGCATATCAGTATGTGGAATTAAATTATGGAATGGATTAAGTAAAGAAGTTAAAAATTGTACTCATATGATCCAGTTCAAGAGGTTGTTCAAAATAATAGTGCTTACAAAGTACAAAGAAGAAGAATTATGAGAAATATTTCCAACCTTATTGCAAATAAGACATTCTTCATCTCAGTATGTTAATAATGACTGAATTAATTAATTAAATATTACAAAACTGTTGTGTATACTAATTCATAGATGTTATTTTTATTATATAAAAAGGTCAGTAAATGATTATATATATTTGTAAACGCTCTGAAGTGGGAAAGGGGTAGGTTTGATTAAGCTTCGCTTCTTCCTACTCCTCGCCTTTTAACTGGCACAAAAAAACATGAACACATTACACCCATTTTAGCATCCCTTCACTGGCTCCCAGTTCATTTTAGAATTCGTCTTAAAATTGTATTGTTTGTTTTTAAATCTCTTAACGGATTAGCGCCACAATATATGTCAGATCTTTTAAAAATCTACACCCCCCACAAGGTCTATTTCTTCATGTCTTCCCAAAAACCTGTTTAAAAAAATCCAGAGGGGATCATGCATTTTCTGGTGTGGCTCCAAAACTTTGGAACAATATTTATTTTGCTATTCGGACGGCTGCCTCTTTAATGACTTTTAAATGACGTCTTAAAACATCTTTTTACTCCTTGGCTTTTAAACCAGCATGAGAGTTGGGTGATTTTAGTGTATTTTCTTTTCTTTTATGTATTTATTCTCTTTATAGTTACCGTATTTTTCGGACTATAAGGCGCACATAAAATCCTTTTTTTTCTCCTCAAAACTCGACAGTGCGCCTAATAACCCGGTGCGCCTAATGTACGGAATAATTCTGGCTTTGACTACTGACCTTGAAGCTATTTTATTTGGTACATGGTGAAATGATAACTGTGATCAGTAGATGGCAGTCACACATAAGAGATACGTGTAAACTGCAATATAACTCAA
Source organism: Nerophis lumbriciformis (assembly GCF_033978685.3). Taxonomy (NCBI): domain Eukaryota; kingdom Metazoa; phylum Chordata; class Actinopteri; order Syngnathiformes; family Syngnathidae; genus Nerophis; species Nerophis lumbriciformis. The sequence goes on along the minus strand of NC_084562.2, from coordinate 10,386,163 downwards.
GTAAACAACACCAACATTTTATATGTTCCATTGAAAATATAGAACATTACACACGGCGCTCAAAAATCTAACAAAATGTTTTAGTACGACTTTGGTAAGCTATGAAGCCGCACAGCTTGATGGATTGTACTGTGCTTCAACATGCGAGTATTATTATGGTGTGTGTATAAGGTAAGACATTATCTGGCGTTTTGCTTCACAATATTATGCAAAAGCAACTTTTCTTACCTTCTGGTACCTGCTGATCTGTATTTGAGATCTGCATAAATCCTGAAAAATTGCGCGCGTCCGCGCCTTTGTAGTCCATGCCGACACCGTAGTCGATAAGCTTCTTCTTTTTCTCTATCTTCTTCTTATGGGACATTCATCCTCCACTGTTGCTATTTCTGATATAAAGTAGTATAAAGTTCTTACTTATATCTGTCAGTAAACTCGCCATGAAAGCCATAAAACATACCGGTATGGTGAGTTTACATTATTCATCCAAGGATCTTTAGTTCCGGTCGGACGGTTTTTCACGGGACACATTCGATTTGATTTAAGTAAAGTCAGGAATGTAATTTAAACCGTTAGCTCCATCTTTTGACACTTCTTCCACGCTACACCGCTACAACAAAGATGACGGGGAGAAGACGCTGCCGAAGGTGAGCCACGTAAATAAGACCGCCCACAAAACGGCGCATCCTGAAGCGACTGTCAGAAAGCGGCTTGAAGATGATCTGTAAAACAGAATCTATGCAACATTTTGACCAAAGAACCACCATTACATGTTATGTAGACCACAAGATGGTGTTTTCAATTTACAAAAAAATAATATGACTCCCTAAATGTGCCCTATAGTCCGGTGCGCCTTATATATGAAAAAAGATAGAAAATAGACCATTCATCGGCAGTGCGCCTTATAATCCGGTGCGCCCTATGGTCCGGAAAATACGGAAAATGTTTTATAAAATTGACTCTCCTTAGTTTTATTCTGCTTATAAATGTGTGTTTTAACTCCTGTGCAGCCCTTTGTGAAACTTTTATTGTTGTTTTTTTAAAAATAAAGTGGACTACCGGTAGGTTGAATTGGAAACGTGATTTAGAATTTCAATGATTGACTGCGTTGTCTTCTTTTTTAATTACTCCCCTGTACAGCAGGAGGCAGGGTCTCACCTGTGGAGTCCACTCTGTTTAGATGGGAGATGGGGGTGGCACAGGCATGTGGGCGGGGGTGCCCGCCGCCTTGGTGGTAGAGGTAGCTGCGTGTTGGCGACGCCAGGCTGCCCATGTGATAATGGTGCTGATGGTTATCAAGGGAATGGATGGGATGAGCACTAATTACAGCTGTGGATGAAAATGGACATGGATGCACACACAAAAAGATATCATGAGCATGACGATGAAGGATGTCGATGCACTGCTGCTCACACACAAGCAATTCAAACACACTCCAGAAAAATAATACAGCAAAACCAACAAAAAAGTATCCCAGCACAATTAGTTAAATATATTTGTGCTCAAATATGTACCGTATTTTTCGGACTATAAGGCGCACTTAAAATCCTTTCATTTTCTCAAAACTCAACAGTGCGCCTTATAACCCGGGGCGCCTAATGTACGGAATAATGTTGGTTATGCTTACCGACCTCGAAGCTATTTTATTTGGTACATGGTGAAATGATAAGTGTGACCAGTAGATGGCAGTCACACATAAGAGATATGTGTAGACTGCAATATGACTCAAGTAAACAACACCAAAATGTTCTATATTCCATCGAAAATATAGAACATTACACCCGATGCTCAAAAATCTATCAAAATGTTTTAGTACGACTTTGGTAAGCTATGAAGCCGCACCGCTTGATGGATTGTACTGTGCTTCAACATACGGGTATTATTATGGTGTGTGTATAAGGTAAGACATATTATCTGGCGTTTTGTTTCGCAATATTATGCAAACGCAACTTTTCTTACCTTCTGGTGCCTGTTGATGTGTATTTGGGATCTGCATAAGTCCTGAAAATGTGTGCGTGTCCGCCCTTGTAGTCTGTGCAGACACCGTAGTCGATAAGCTTCTTCTTTTTCTCTATCTTCTTGTTATGGGACATTCATCCTCCGCTGTTGCCATTTCTAATATAAAGTAGTGTAAAGTTCTTACGTATATCTGTCAGTAAACTCGCCATGAAAGTGCTAAAACATACCGGTGTAGTGAGTTTACATTATTCACCCAAGGAACTTTAGTTATTAGTGCGCCCTATCGTCTGGAAAATACGGTAGTTTTTTTGTACAAAGCCATTCACACACACACACACACACACCCATGGTCACACACACTTACGCTGAGGTGGCTGTGCATCAAAAGGCATCATCATTTTAGGCCTCATCCCCCGCCGGCCTGCAAGTGCAGACATGCTGTCCTCTGATTCATGGCCTAAAAAGTATGGTGGAAACCAGCCAATCAGAGAGAGACGTTACTTAGCTGTTTGTGGACAGCAATTGTTTTTCAAATAATTTAAGACCGAGGACCTGTTGAAATGGTCTCTTTTGATTCGGCGCCGCAGCACTATTGGCTACTGTGATTGGTTGGATCACTTCTGATGCAAGTCAAGTGGAGCAGTGACACAAACAATGTATGACAAGCGTGAAATGTTTGACAGGACAAAAAAACAGACAGCGGGAATGAGTAAAAGAAACGTCTGAATTCTCTGGCTCACCAAACTACCAAAACCTTTAGCTTCCAAGATCTAAAGACCAGCGATGGCAAACTCGATTCCTTTCAGTTGCTTTTAGTCACCTAATGAAGTGAATCGGGGACTCGATTCACTGGTCACAAAGCACAAGCGCAGAATCTTGCACATGCTCAACAAGTTCCTGAAAGTGAAACGCAGAGCTTGGTCGAGCATCTGTGAGTCAGTGCAACTTGAGTCTTCATTAGAATGTGCGTCGGTGAAACTCGAGTCTTCATTAAAATGCGAGTCGATTAAACTCAAGTCTCCATTAACCTGTGAGTCATTGAAAATCAAATCTTCACTAAAACGTGAGTCAGTGAAACTTGAGTCTTCATTAAAATGTGAGTCAGTGAAACTCAAGTCTTCATTAAAATGTAAGTCTGTGAAACTCAAGTTTTTATCGAAATGTGAGTCAGTAAAATTCAAGTTTTTATTAAAACGTAAATCAGTGAAACAAGTTTAAACGTGAGTCAGTGAAACTCGAGTCGTCATTAAAATGTGAGTCAGTAAAACACGAGTCTTCATTAACCCGTGGGTCAGTGAAACTCAAATCTTCATTAAAATGTAAGTCAGTAAAATCTGATTATTAACCTGAGTCAATGAAACTCTAGTCTTCATTAACTGAGTTGGTTGAACTAGAGTTTTCATTAACCTGTCAGTCAGTGAAACTCGAGTCTTCGTTGAAATGCAAGTAAGTAAAACTTGAGTCTTTATTACCCTGTGACTCAGTGAATCTCAGGTCTTCATTAATATATGAGTTAGTAACACTTGAGTTATCGTTAACCTGTGAGTCAGTGAAATTCAAGTCTTCATTAACTGAATCGGTGAAAATTGTGGGCTGAGCGAGTGAATAATTGTTTTTGTGGCGCTTGTGTTGCAGGCACCAACAGAAAAGGACAGTTGGTTTGAGACAAGAATCAAATGTGTTAGGTCTAATAGGGATGGGTACCTGTCACATTTGAATCAATACTGTACTAATTACCCGTACCTGGACTCAATACCAGTACACATGAGAACCAAACATTTATACTTGTGTGTTCGAGTGTGTTGAAAATATATATTTTTTTTTAAATTATTTTTTAATTTAACATTAACAATGTACTGTGCTGTCAAGTTTTTATATCTTGTTTTCTTACACTTCTGAGTCTCATTTGCAAGTATTACATAATAGACTTTGCATGCAGTTGCAACTCCAAGAAGTAGATGGCAGTAGTGTATGGATTACGGTGTGTTGCCTTAGCCAGGAAGTAGTCTTTGCCATTAAGGTGAATGGGCCAGTCTTTTCTTTTATTACTCCCTACGAAGTGTTTATACTGTTAGTATTGTACTTATTACACACCAGCTGTGTGATTGTAACGTGCATCTTTAATTGTAGTATTCATTACCAAATTTGGAATCGGCCGTGTGAAATTGCTAATGCTAATCGTCTGCATGTCTATGGCAAACCCAATGTAAATTAGCATAGCGCTAGCGCAGTTTGAAGAAGACTGTACTTTTGAGCGCCTTCTCCTTGCTGGATTGGCATGAAAAATTACCGCGAGGCAGTCCGTCTGAGTCCGCTCCGAGTGATTGACTGCTTGCTTCCCGGCCTAACACTTGAGCCAGTGCAGAATCTGCAGACTTAACAAAGGTATTAAAATATGGCACTGTTTGATTTCAATTTAATCGGTACCCGGTAGTACCGGCGGACTTAGACTGGTGCCAAAAAAGGTACCAAATTCAGTCAGAGAAACAACTGTGATTACCTTAACTTTCATTTTTTTAATTTACCTAGCGGTAGCAAGGGTATAAGGGTTAACGCAGTCCCGATTTTGTTACAACGACTCGTTCGTGACTCACGCATCTCTACTACACGCTCCATGGCTGGGTCAGTAAGATGTACACCTTGTGGGACGGACTAAAACATCCAAAGACTGACCCCGATAAGAGTTGCGCCTCTGCTGCAGGTGAGGATTGGCGTCCATGCCGCTGTCAGCTGGAGTGATGTCCTGGGAGGTGCGTGGGATGGGCGTTTCGGTCATGACCGGGTTCGGCTCCGGCGACTTGTCCATCGGTTTGAGCTCCAGCCGCTCGTGGTGAATCCAAAGATCGGGCGGTTTCAGGTCCTTGGAGTTCCCCTTGTATTTGTGCGAGCCGTTGGAGGACTTGGAAGCCGCCCGCTTCCTGTGAGACAGAAAGTGGAGAGTAATGGAGGAAACAGTCTCGCGTTCTCAAGGAGGCCAAAGGACCGTAAAAGTGTGTGGTCCACGTGATCTTATCACTTGGCTGCTGCAAACAGTAGGGAACTGGAACAAAAAAAAAAAACACATTCCGGTATGATCATAAACCACCACGACCTCAGCATTGTCGAGAGTTACGGCCGACTAGAGAGCTCGACAGACGAAGTGAAGCAACTGTAAATCCTTTGGCGTCTTATTGCCTCGTGGGGACAACAAAAGGTAAGAAGCTGAGCCAAACGTCAGCAGGGTGAAGCAGCAAAAAAATCAGAGATTTAAAGGACCCATAGCGGCCAGATGAAATCTAACTAACAAGTTCTCTTTATGTATTCTTTGCTCCTGGAAATGAATCTGGAAGTCATTCACCGTAATATCAATTAGTTTTTGAGTAATGGGTAGAAAAGTAACTGTACTTAGAACGCCTTCTTTCCATCACCAGACTTTAATATGCCGCCCCCTCTTGACGTCGTCTACAGAACTGGAGCCTATTTCTCCGCATACACAGTGTGGATAACAGCATGTAAAAATAATAACTTGATCACTTAATTACATGCTTTTGTCGTTCTGGTCTATTATTACTAAAAAAAACGGATATGGTTAACATTAGGAGCAAAAAAATAAATATAAAAAAAATCGCCATTCTTGTACTTCCTTGCACTTACATAGACACCATAGCCTGTGTTTTCTCATGCTCTTTCAGCATTTCCTCAACACCAGTAGAAGAGGATGCAAAATATAGAGATGTCATTTATCGGCCGATAATATCGGCCTGCCGATATTATCGGCCGATAAATGCGTTAAAATGTAATATCGGAAATTATCTGTATCGTTTTTTTTATTTTTAATTTTTTTTTTTTTATTAAATCAACATAAAAACACAAGATACACTTACAATTAGTGCACCAACCCAAAAAAACCTTCCTCCCCCATTTACACTCATTCACACAAAAGGGTTGTTTCTCTCTGTTATTAATATTCTGGTTCCTACATTATATATCAATATATATCAATACAGTCTGCAAGGGATACAGTCCGTAAGCACACATGATTGTGCGTGCTGCTGGTCCACTAATAGTACTAACCTTTAACAGTTAATTTGACTAATTTTCAATAATTACTAGTTTCAATGTAACTGTTTTTATATTGTTTTACTTTCTTTTTTATTCAAGAAAATGTTTTAAATTTATTTATCTTATTTTATTTTATTAATTTTTTTTAAAGTACCTTATCTTCACCATACCTGGTTGTCCAAATTAGGCATAATAATGTGTTAATTCCACGACTGTATATATCGGTTGATATCGGTATCGGTAATTAAAGAGTTGGACAATATCGGAATATCGGATATCGGCAAAAAGCCATTATCGGACATCCCTAGCAAAATAGAATACTAGCGCCTTACCTTTCTTTTCTCTAGTTTTTTAATGAATCTGCTTTTCTATCTCAGTTTTTCCACAGGTTCTAACTCAGTCTTTTGTCCTTTTAGGGTGCGCCTAATTTTCAGTCTTTTATATTTTTTCCCATCTACACTCTGACCAACAAGTCAGAATTGTTAAAATAATAGCTGCAAACTACACTCCTATTGTTTGTTCCGTCTGTAGCGGTCCATAGTTTTCTTCATATTGCTATCATATGGAATTATATGCAGGCTGACCCCTTCTTTAGTTGTATTGCTACAACCTGCGGCAATGTAACGAGCAGCCATTTTTGACAATACCTTCTCATTCTGCACAAAAATGACATGATTCGGGATGAAGATAGTACCAAAACACAAACTACGCAATATAAAATTGCCTCCAGTCTTCTATAGGTGACGTCAAGCTGAGGCCCAAACAAAAAGTGGGTGGTCCAAAATGTGCTGAAACTTGTTAAAAACAAGCCTAAAATCCCCACTGTGTCAATTTTGGGAGGAATTTTTCATTTTTAGATCCAGAACTATGAAATAGGTGCCAATGCTGTCAGCATGTGAGGAGCACTTTAAGGGGGTATAAATATGTTTCTGCAGGTAAAAAAGTAAGCAGGACATTTACTTACTTTTTCTGGTGGGATGTGGTGCGCCGCGTGCAAAGAAAGGCCCCCACCACCACCACGATGATGGTGAACGCTCCCACTGAGATGATGATGACGATGACCAAGATGTGATTTTCACTGTTTCCCATCCCTGATTTGCCTGAGAAAGATTTAAACATTTATTTTCCAATTAGTATAGCAACGTCAAACATGACCTCACACCTTGGGATGGGTACCTTTTATATTTGCATTCATAATCTACCAATTCCAGGTAACTGGGAATCGATCACGGTACTCAAATGTACCAACTTTCAGTACTGTGTGTTTATGTGTTAATAAAGGATAATTGTTTAATAATATATAAATATGTATTTTTTTTAATGTAAAGGTGCTGTTTGCAACTTCCTCACAGCAACATTTATTAAAGCAAAAAATACAACAAGAACACCACCGGTTGGCTTATGTCACCATTAGTGGTTTAACACAATTAACTTGTTTGACAATTGGCTACATTTTTCAAAATTACAAAGTTTTTGTAATGCAAATTCTTACTGGGCCGAAAAAAATGATTGGTGTTTACGGCGTTCACTAACCCGTCCAGGAGAAGCAGTCATGTTGTTGTTATGATAATAATATACATTCAATGACAGCCAACGTTAGCTATCCCGATTGCTATTATTAGCTAACAAAGCCTAAAGCTAATGTGCATGCATGTGTTATGTACGTACGTGATTACTTTAATACGTCTGAGAAGCCGTGAGAGGGTGGTATATACTGTGTAAAATACATTGGAAAGTTAGCGCCCTCTAGGCATCTGTGTAAATATTTCAAACAGCACCTTTAAAGGGGAACATTATCACCAGACCTATGTAAGCGTCAATATATATCTTGATGTTGCAGAAAAAAGACCATATATTTTTTTAACCGATTTCCGAACTCTAAATGGGTGAATTTTGGCGAATTAAACGCCTTTCTAATATTCGCTCTCGGAGCGATGACGTCACAATGTGACGTCGCATCGGGAAGCAATCCGCCATTTTCTCAAACACCGAGTCAAATCAGCTCTGTTATTTTCCATTTTTTCGACTGTTTTCCGTACCTTGGAGACATCATGCCTCGTCGGTGTGTTGTCGGAGGGTGTAACAACACAAACAGGGACGGATTCAAGTTCCACCAGTGGCCCAAAGATGCGAAAGTGGCAAGAAATTGGACGTTTGTTCCGCACACTTTACCGACGAAAGCTATGCTCCGACAGAGATGGCAAGAATGTGTGGATATCCTGCGACACTCAAAGCAGATGCATTTCCAACGATAAAGTCAAAGAAATCTGCCGCCAGACCCCCATTGAATCTACCGGAGTGTGTGAGCAATTCAGGGACAAAGGACCTCGGTAGCACGGCAAGCAATGGCGGCAGTTTGTTCCCGCAGACGAGCGAGCTAAACCCCCTGGATGTCTTGGCTCACACCGTCCCGAAGATGATCAAGAGAAGAATATCAACCCTAGCTTCCCTGGCCTGCTGACATGAGGGTATGTCTACAGAATATATAAATTGATGAAAATTGGGCTGTCTGCACTCTCAAAGTGCATGTTGTTGCCAAATGTATTTCATATGCTGTAAACCTAGTTCATAGTTGTTAGTTTCCTTTAATGCCAAACAAACACATACCAATCGTTGGTTAGAAGGCGATCGCCGAATTCGTCCTCGCTTTCTCCCGTGTCGCTGGCTGTCGTGTCGTTTTCGTCGTTTTCGCTTGCATACGATTCAAACCGATATGGCTCAATAGCTTCAGTTTCTTCTTCAATTTCGTTTTCGCTACCTGCCTCCACACTACAACCATCCGTTTCAATACATTCGTAATCTGTTGAATCGCTTAAGCCGCTGAAATCCGAGTCTGAATCCGAGCTAATGTCGCTATAGCTTGCTGTTCTTTCCGCCATGTTTGTTTGTGTTGGCTTCACTATGTGACGTCACAGGAAAATGGACGGGTGGTTAAAATCAGGCACTTTGAAGCTTTTTTTTAGGGATATTGCGTGATGGGTAAAACTTTGAAAAAAACTTTGAAAAATATAATAAGCCACTGGGAACTGATTTTTAATGGTTTTAACAATTCTGAAATTGTGATAATGTTCCCCTTTAACATCCATCCATCCATTTTCTACCGCTTATTCCCTGCGGGGTGGCGGGGGTTGCTGGAGCCTATCTCAGCTACAATCGGGCGGAAGGCGGGGTACACCCTGGACAAGTTGCCACCTTATCGCAGGGCCAACACAGATGGACAGACAACATTCACACTCACATTCACACACTAGGGCCAATTTAGTGTTGCCAATCAACCTATCCCCAGGTGCATGTCTTTGGAGGTGGGAGGAAGCCGGAGTACCCGGAGGGAACCCACGCAGTCACAGGGAGAACATGCAAACTCCACACAGAAAGATCCCGAGCGCAGGATCGAACCCAGGACCTTCGTATTGTGAGGCAGCACCTTTAACAGTGAACTGATAATGATAACTGTGCTGTCCATTTGTTGTATCCTGTTTTCGTAGTCTCATTTGCAAGTATATATATAGTACACTTTGCATGCAGTTGCAAATCAAAGACATTAGATGGCAGGAATGAATAGGCTACAGGAAGTTGTCTTTGCCATTAAGCTGAATCTAGTCTTTTGTTGCGCCCTAAAAAGTGCTTATACTGTAAGTATTGTAAGTATTACCAGAGGTGGGTAGTAACGCGCTACATTTACTCCGTTACATCTACTTGAGTAACTTTTGGGATAAATTGTACTTCTAAGAGTAGTTTTAATGCAATATACTTTCACTTTTACTTGAGTATATTTATAGAAAAGAAACGCTACTTTTACTTTGCATCATTTATCTACATTCAGCTCGCTACTCGCTACTGATTTTTATCGATCTGTTAATGCACGCTTTGTTTGTTTTGGTTTGTCAGACAGACCTTCAAAGTAGGATCTATCGCATGCCTGCGTTTCACCAATCAAATACAGTCACTGGTGACGTTTGAGTCCGTTTCACGGTGGGGACGGCGTGGCGAAGTTGGGAGAGTGGCCGTGCCAGCAATCTGAGGGTTACTGGTTCAATCCCCACCTTCTACCATCCTAGTCACGTCTGTTGTGTCCTTGAGCAAGACACTTCACCCTTGCTCCTGATGGGTCCTGGTTAGCGGCGTGCATGGCAGCTCCCGCCATCAGTGTGTGAATGTGTGTGTGAATGGGTGAATGTGGAAATAGTGTCAAAGCGCTTTGAGTTCCTTAGAAAGGTAGAAAAGCGCTATACAAGTACAACCCATTTACCATTCACCAATCAAACAGAGCCAGGCGGTCACATGATTAACAAGCTTAAGCTTACTCAACATCAAATTTGAGGAAGCACATCGCGGTAAGTAACGTTAGTAGATATTTTGGCTGTCACCGTAGGCTGATGTTAGCTTCCCTGCTATGAATCACTGTCAAATGTACATCGTGTGGGGACATTTATTAACGCACTGCAGCCTCATAGACAGACATAGACACACAAACTCACACGCACAGTCGCACACACACTCACGCATGCATAGAAACACCAATCAGAAGTGCACAGTGTGTTCCCAGGTGCACCGTGCAGCCCACACCTATCAGTTTATGGTTTGCGTAATGGCTAACTTGTTATTTTCCTTTGTAATCTCTGCCTACTGAGCCTATGGTGCTGTTAAGTTATTGTGGCTCAATTTACCTTAATGTTTTTTATGTTAATGTATTATTATTTAATATATATTATTGTTTTAGTTTCTTAAGAGATATTCCTGGCTCTAAATTTGCTCATCGCTATTTTTATGTTTTTGTGCATTATTTGTTGCCGTCATCATTAAACGAACAGGTTACTCATCAGTTACTCAGTACTTGAGTAGTTTTTTCACAACGTAATTTTTACTTTTACTCAAGTAAATATTTGGGTGACTACTCCTTACTTTTACTTGAGTAATAAATCACTAAAGTAACAGTACTCTTACTTGAGTACAATTTCTGGCTACTCTAACCACCTCCGCGTATTACACACCAACTGTTTGATTGTAATGTGCATCTTGGTTGTGGGTTTAATTAACATATTTGGAGGTGTTGTAATTGCCATGTAAAATCCCTAATGCTAATCAGTAGCATGTCTATGGGCTAGTGGAGTCTTACTGTACGTTCGAGTGTTTTCAGGCATTCTTGCTTTGTTGGCATTGAAAATAGCAAAAGTACCCTCTGAATGCTTGTTTCCTCCTAAGTGTTATAGTTGGCGGAGTCTGCAACCAGTTATCGAAACGTGGCACCGTTTGCTTCTACGTGAATTGATACCCGGTAGTACCGACAGAATTTGTGTACCCATCCCTACATACACATAATATGAGTAGCGCAACATCGAAGAAAGGAAAATGTGGAAAAGTCTTACCAACTGCTGAACCAGGATCCATGGGAAGTTGGTTGCCCGAAGGTCCAGGCTTGGATGGGAGATTTGAGGCTGTGGGTGGACATAAAGACCGGTTACAATAAGGGAAAATGGCTCGGAAAGAAAGTTTTGACGTCGATATATGACTTGTGGTTCTGTCATATCAACAGCCAGCTCACAAGTTGGACATCTTTAGTGAGAGGAGCACAGTCAGCAGTGTGAGGGGGGGGGTTTACCTTGGTCATTAGCCATTTTGTCAGAGGACTCAGCTTAAGGACAGCAGAGAAGGAGAGAATAAAATGCAAAAAAAAACACAACAGGTTAGCGACAAAGAGCAGCAAGTGAGTAGGAAAGACAGCAGGGAGGTAGCGGTATTTGAAGAATGAGTCATTGGGGGGAAAAAACAAGACCAAAGAAACAGAAGTAGCCGAGCTGACACAGAAAGCTTGACGGTAAAAACACAGTTTTCATCAAATAGTAAAGCAAAAATTTCAAGCTTGGTTATACTGTCAGCCCTTTCGAGAAAAAATGTACATTTTTACTAAGCACGCGAGGCTTTTTGTTTGTAGGTTTTGACTGACACAGCCAGAAAGGTATTGATTTAACAATGTTTGTATTATTGTGCCGTAGAACTGCACTGCATTATAATGAAGAGCATTAATATTTGAGAGCATCAGTATTTTTGGTTAGGCAACACGAAAACGATACTGACGCATCGATGCTTTGTGAAGCACAAAGAGTGATACTATGTCCCTTGATGCCTGGACGTGTGTGTCACTTTAAGAAAAAAAATGACAGCTGTGGTGTCATTTGACTGACAAGTGACAAACTGTTTATCAGGAAGTGCTTTTATCAGCTCACAAGCGACATTTTGTACTAAATAAAGTGATTAAGGGCTATGTAAGTTAACTTTGATTGATGATAAAGTCTGTGTTTTCGTCACCACTATTGACTTAAATGAAACTAAGAAAAAGAAAAAGATACGAAGTGCGAGATCATTTTAATCTTATAGCGCCAAATAAAGTATTGTTCTTCTTTTCCTGTTTACTATTTGGCTTAGTTGCGTGTTTAATATTCCTTTCTGCGCAGCTCTTTGTGCAAAAATAACAAAACAATTATATTTGCTAAATATTCATTTTATTTTCAGGTCAAATGTAGTGTTTTTTTTTTCAAACCCCGGTAGATGGTGGATGACTATTATTAAACAATAACACAGTATATTTGTCAATACAGCTTATGAGTGTGCTACACACTCACTGAAGTGTCATATACCCATTTCAAGTAAGTAGTAAGCGGGGATGGGCGATACAGCCTAAAATCTATAACCGGATATATATTGCAGCCTCCTGCGATAACGATGTATATCACAATATATTGGTATATAAATGATAATAGAACCATTTCAAAACCGGTAACAAAGGCTCCTAACTTAGCTGCTGTCGTAAGCAGTAACATTGCAAGGGACTCTACACTATTTTCAATATGCGTGTTAATTTACTGTTATTATCTGGTTAATTGATGTTGTAATGTGTTTCTATCCATATTATGTTAAAATGTAATAAACACTTTTTCTTCTGTTGTTTGGATACTTTACATTAGTTTTGGCCGATACTACAAACTTGGGTATCGATCCAATACCAAGTAGGTACAAGGGCAGTATTGGTTTATACAATGTACTTCAAATTTTCTAAATCATTGAATGGTTTAATTTTTGATCACAATTATAATGTGACAAAGACACATGATAGAGGTGTAAGAATATCATATATATTGTTTGAAATTGTTTCCTTATTTCTTTTAATATAATGAGCAAAATAAAGTCAATAGTGCAAAAAACTAAACAAATGCAAAAACTACTATTGGTTCCAATTTAATTGTTTTGGTTTTTCCCCTTAAATTTCTCCTGTACCCAGGAACTTAATTTCTGAGTTGTAAACAATAACAAAAACAACTAAATAATATTTTGATAATAAAAAACATTGATCTAACCACTATAGTATCGACCATATACTGATACTATACTTGCTATCGTTACTTTCGATATTTGTTTCGAGCCATCCACCTTTGTTTACATTCAGAGTGCAGAGGACATGCGGTTAGCATGTCCTCTTAAATTAAATGATTACTTAAAGGTGACATTAATCAATTAAATCATTAAATCATGAACCAATAATTAAATTGTAAAACAAATCATGACATAAATACATCAATAATGAATTAAATGTAATTTTACATTAAATAAAGTAATGACACATTTATCAACACATTTATGTGTTTAATTTCAATTATAACTAGTAGTACTGGACTTTTGAATGTTTCCGTATGGGGAAAAAATAAAAATATTGACTGTAGCACAATTGCACTGTATGGCTGAACTTGCCTTAATAAAAAATGTTTAAGGAAAAAAATATAAAATAAAAAATAATTATAATGAGTTAATGACACATTTTAAGTATTTTTAAAGTTTTTTTATTTAATGTTGTGCAATTTGGACCTCTATATTTTAGAACAGGGTGTTCAAGCGTTTTCCACTGAGAGCCTCACAAAAAAAAATATCAAAGAATTTGGGGGACATTTTAAAATCTTTAATTTTCAAAACAAATATTATAGATAGACTTTTAAGGGGAAAACCTTTTTTTTTTTTTTTTTTCAGAATAGTATTTTGAGAATGTGCAGCATACCATTGAAAAATTAGCTGCAGGCCGCAAAGGGCCCCTTCCGACCATATACTGATACTATACTTGGTATCGTTACCGTCGATATTTGTATCGATCCGTCCACCTTTGTTTACATTCAGAGCTCCAGCATGCGCTTAGCATATCCTCCCACGGTGTGTAGTGTAGCATGTTGAGCTATTCCTTGTCCTCAAGTGATAATGATAGGTGAAAGAAACAGTATATTTGCCTTCATGGAGGCAAGGATTGCTGACTTAGAAGTGTATTTGCACTGTGGAGGGATGTTAGCCACTAGCTGGAATGTTACATTGTGTTGAAGACACGTTCGTTGTTCGCGTCAAACTTGCAGGACACGGCTCGAATGTGTCATGAAAATGCATTATCACCATATGACGATAATATTAAAAGCGCGTATTTAGTTGTTACACTTACTCTTTGGGGTTCTAAACTGTACAGCCTCAGACATCGGACCCGTGCCCTTTGAGTTTCGGGCTTGGATCTGGAAATAGTAGGTAGTGTCTAGAGTCAGGTCCTGGATCTGGTGGGTTAGACGGTTGCCCATCACAGGTTCGATAACCCAGTCGTGGACCTCTGCGTTGACGTCCGTGCTGTAGTAGATGATGTAACCTGCACAGGGTGGTCCAGAGTGTATGAGCATAGTTCGGTGAAGTGTGGCTTTGGACATGCCGAAATGTCTTAATGTAGAAAGATAAACAAAATGCGACAACTGGTAACTCTGTGACTCACCTGTGATCTTTCCATTGGCCTCAGAAGGAGGCTGCCAGTTGACGATGATGGTGCGAGGTTTGTTCTCTTTGCTCACCACTGTCACATCTTTGGGGGAGGAGCTCGGAACTAGAAGGCAAATAACAAACAGGGTACATTTAGGACGCTTGTGAAAAAGTGTCATTGCTTCATGAATCTGATCTGAGAGTCCTGGGCATGACATTAAAGTGCATCCGGCAGTGGAGGCACCTCTATGGGGTCTTGGGGCACTAGGAGGTTAACCCCTTTACTACTGTTACCCTAGGTGGTCCTTGGCAAAGGCCTAGTACCTGACTGCCCCCTAGCCAGGGATACGGTGAAGACCTCAACGGCGGAGCAGGCGGAAGACGGTAGATTTAAGAACTACCACAAAGGCTGCGATGGCGGAAGAAGGCTGCAGCAGAAAAGGGTCCCCAGTCGTCTTGGACTCCATGCCACTGGACCCTGACCCGATTCTGTCAAGGATCGTGTGGTGACTGTCTGTGCACCAATCTCTCCATGTTAAACAAAGTCACGCACAGGCATCCTCCATAAAGGGATACACCCCTACCAGGAGGATCGTCATACTCGTTCGAGTGACCGCCGATGACGGGACTGATCTCATCACTAATTATCTACCACCACTGGACACTTCCTGCACAGATCCAAAATCAGAATCTGCCTTGAATAGTGAATGAATAGTGCTCCTTTTGGTTTGACAGCCTCAGAACTGTCATGTTTCAATGCTTCTCCAAGACGAGAGTGAGTCCATAACGCGATAAATGGCTGACTAAATGATTGTGTGAATGCGATTGATTTAATGTGAACAATTTTATTGGTCCACCGTGACCCGTTTAGCAAATTCATTGATCTGATGTAGGGTTGTACGGTATACCGGTATTAGTATAGTACCGTGATACCAATGAATCCTATTTGGTACAATACCGCCTCTAAAAAGTACCGGTCTCAAACAACTGAAGAATAAGTGATTATTACATCTTAACAGAAGTGTAGATATAACATGTTAAAAGAAAAAGTAAGCAGATATTAACAGTAAATGAACAAGTAGATTAACAATTCATTTTAAACCACTTGTCCTTAATAATTTTGACAAAATAATAGAATGGTAAATGACACAATATAATACTGCATATGTCAGCAGCTAACTTAGCAGCCTTTGTTTGTTTACTTACTACTAAAAGACAAGTTGTTTCGTATGATCACTATTTTACTTAAGGACAAAACTGCAATAAGAAACATATGTTTAATGTACCCCAAGATTTGTGGTTAAAATAAAGCCAATATTGCCATTTTTTGTGGTCCCCTTTATTTAGAAAAGTATCGAAAAGTATCGAAATACATTTTGGTGAAAGTTAAAGTTAAAGTACCAATGATTGTCACACACACACTAGTTGTGGTGAAATTTGTCCTCTGCATTTGACCCATCCCCTTGTTCACTCCCTGGGAGGTGAGGGGAGCAGTGGGCAGCAGCGGTGCCGCGCCCGGGAATCATTTTTGGTGATTTAACCCCCAATTCCAACCCTTGATGATGAGTGCCAAGCAGGGAGGTAATGGGTCCCATTTTTATAGTCTTTGGTATGACTCGGCTGGGGTTTGAACTCACAACCTACCGATCTCAGGGCGGACACTCTAACCACTAGGCCACTGAGTAGGTACCCGTACCAAAATATTGGTATCAGGACAACACTAGTCTAAATTTATTGGCGGCATGTGAAGTTCATGAACCTGTACAAATCCATAAATTAGCCACAGAGTTCAAAGCGTGGAAAAAAAAATAGCGGCTTATACACCGGAAATTACTGTAGTTATTCTTATTGCTTATTTTTATTCTATTATTGTTATTTATGCTCTCTACTGATGAACAAACATCTGTCTTAGTTTTAGGGTTCATATTCTAGAGCAGAAACTTGATTTCCAAACATTACTCCGAGCCAGCCAGCCGTAATAGTTTAAAGTTAAAGTTAAAGTACCACTGATAGTCACACACACACTAGGTGTGGTGAAATTATCCTCTGCATTCGACCCATCTCCTTGTCCCACACCCTGGGACGTGAGGGGAATCATTTTGGTGATTTAACCCCCAATTATAACCCTTGATGCAGGGAGGTAATGGGTCCCATTTTTATAGTCTTTGGTATGACTGGGCCAGGGTTTGAACTCACGACCTACCAATCTCAGGGCGGACACTCTAACCATTAGGCCACTAAGCAGGCTTGAATAATTAAGCACATTTTTGTGAGTGTGTTTGTATTAGTCGTACTAGTTTCAAAGGTGGTGCCCTGGGCTGTCATGCTCCATGTGCTGGTGCGGCGGCCTTTGGTCACCATGACGGAGAACTCGTAGAGCGTGTTGGCCTTCAGTCCAGTCACCACGTGGTTCAGGCTGGTGGCGTTGGCCGCCTGTGGAGAGATGGAAGACACAGGAGTTTAGATTCTCTTCGAAACAATCTATCACGACTACCAAAATTCGGCCGACTTAAAAGGTAGTAAGCAGACCAAATAACTAAGGAGGTATCAGTGCCTCATTTTGCTTCTCAGAGCAAAAATGATGTTAGTACAGAGTCCTGTCAGAAGCTCTCCATGTCAATAGACAACACTTCCTCATTATCCACCAATCACACTCATGGCAAGGGGCATGTGAATTCTAAACATCAACATTGCAACACAGGCAGGTCGTGAAACAAACGTTATGTTGATCAATTCATACACGACTCTTGCATGTGGGAATGACATCGTTGTAACAAAAGTCTAACATCACCGCAATTGTGTATCATTCTGCTCCAACTGTGTCAAATGTATGCACGTACACAGTGGGATGTGTGCAATTCAAGTGCTGCACAATCTAGTAAATTTGATGGTAAATGTATTATTTGATTAGAATTTTGTTTGTATTATTCAAGTATTTAATTTACTATTCAGTTCAACTTGCAAAAGTTAAAAAATTCCTACAAACAAGAGGCAATTGTTTTTGGACAAAATTGGCATGTTTTCTTGTTTTCTTGTTTTAAGTATCGTTTTGGGCACCAATTTGGCACCCGTATCAGATAATATGTAAACGGTATCTATTAATGATTACATTAATGGATGGCAATTGTTTTTGGACAAAATTGGCATGTTTTCTTGTTTTAAGTATCGTTTTGGGCACCAATTTGGCACCCGTATCGGATAATATGTAAACGGTATCTATTAATGATTACATTAATGGATGGCAATTGTTTTTGGACAAAATTGGCATGTTTTCTTGTTTTAAGTATCGTTTTGGGCACCAATTTGGCACCCGTATCGGATAATATGCAAACGGTATCCATTAATGTAATCATTAATTACAGTTTACATATTATCCGATACGGGTGCCAAATTGGTGCCCAAAACGATACTTAAAACAAGAAAACAAGAAAACATGCCAATTTTGTCAAAAACAATTGCCTCTTGTTTGTAGGAATTTTTTAAACTTTTGCAAGTTGAACCGACATTAATTAATGATTACATTAATGGATACCGTTTACATATTATCCGATACGGGTACCACCCAAAACGATACTTAAAACAAGAAAACATGCCAATTTTGTCCAAAAACAATTGCCTCTTGTTTGTAGGAATTTTTTTTACTTTTGCAAGTTAAACCGACATTAATTAATGATTACATTAATGGATACCGTTTACATATTATCCGATACGGGTGGCAAATTGGTGCACAAAACGATACTTAAAACAAGAAAACATGCCAATTTTGTCCAAAAACAATTGCCTCTTGTTTGTAGGAATTTTTTAACTTTTGCAAGTTGAACTGACATTAATTAATGATTACATTAATGGATACCGTTTACATATTATCCGATACGGGTGCCAAATTGATGCCCAAAACGATACTTAAAACAAGAAAACATGCCAATTGTGTCCAAAAACATATGCCTCTTGTTTGTAGGAATTTTTTAACTTTTGCAAGTTGAACCGAATAGTAAATTAAATACTTGAATAATACAAACAACACCTTTTTTAGCATGCAGGCCCAAATGGGCCAAAATTAAATACATTAATCTTCAATCAATCAATCAATCAATGTTTATTTATATAGCCCTAAATCACGAGTGTCTCAAAGGGCTGCACAAGCCACAACGACATCCTCGGCTCAGATCCCACATCAGGGCAAGAAAAAACTCAACCCAATGGGATTACAATGAGAAACCCTGGACGGGACCGCAGATGGAAATAATTCATTGTCATTAATTGATTATAATTAGAATCAAATACATAAATATGTTAATAAATGCATCAATTTATTTATTGACATTTTTTTTAAAAATGATTTAATCGATAATTGATTTCATTATTTCATGAGTTAATTAATGATTGATTTCATTATTTCATGATTTAAAAAAAACTAATGAAATAATCATCAATTTCCTTATTTTATGACTATTCGATTAATTGAGTCCCATTAGTTCCTTGTCAGTATTTCATGAACTTATTTTATCCGTCAAACTCAGTCGTCAAAGGCAGTAGGCGGATCCTAACGCCTGATTGGTTACCTGACACTTCCCCTTGCAATGATGGGACTGCTTTCGTGTTATCCCCGCCCGCTGACTGTGACAGCTGAGTTTGACAGATAAAATACATTTTATGAAGTACTGACAGGAAACAAATGGGACAAAAATATATACATCTTTTTAAATGATTACTTGTGTCATTAATTAATTATATCACAAAATTATGAAACCAATATTAAAATTGTGAAACATAAAATTAAATCATGAAATAATTAATAAAATCGTGAAATAGTGAAATCAATAATGAATTAAATGTTACATTAAACAAATCAATGACACATTTATGTGTTTTATTCCAATTATAGTTTCATGACACATATTTAGAATTATTTAAAGATTCAGTATTTCATTTAACGTTGTGCGATTTGGCCCTCTGTATTTTATAACAAGAGTGTCCAAACTTTTTCCACTGAGGGTCTCACACTGAAAAATCAAAGTCTACGGTGGCCATTTGGATATTTTTCATTTAGAGAACAAATATTATATATCGATTTTTTCGGGGGAAAAAACAGTCTGCATGTCTGTTTTGTGTTATTAGTGTCAGCATTTAAACTTTTTCCTCATTACACTACACCCGTTTTCTATTTTTTTCCAACTTTTTATGATTTTTGTTTCAGAATAGTATTTTTTAGAATATACCGCGGGGCGTTAGAAAACTGGCTGCGGGCTGCAAATGGCCCTTTTGGCAGCACTTTGGACACCTCTGTTTTAGAACATTAATGTTTTGTGTTACAACCCTGTTCCCTCAGGATGCATGCTAATATGGGATAATATAAGTATGTTTTAATAAATCAGCTTAATGTGTTGGCCAAAAATACATCCCATACAATTTCTGTAAATTCCGGACTATACAAGCCGCTACTTTATTACTACCCTTTTAACCCTGCGGCTTATGAAACAGTGCGGC
Source organism: Nerophis lumbriciformis (assembly GCF_033978685.3). Lineage (NCBI taxonomy): Eukaryota > Metazoa > Chordata > Actinopteri > Syngnathiformes > Syngnathidae > Nerophis > Nerophis lumbriciformis. The sequence goes on along the minus strand of NC_084562.2, from coordinate 10,365,910 downwards.
TAATTTATGGATTTGTCTACACTGATAGCCATAATAAAAAATAGTTCTCGAAACAAACAAGCAAGACACATAAATTGTGCGGTACTGTTTATGCTATGGCGCCATCTTACGGATGAGTTCGCTCACTGCAGGCACTGCAATGCCCTTCTGTTTAGACTTGAGCTTTCAACCGTAAGTACAATTGCCGTTCTGTCTTGTAGCTGTCCATAGCGTCCCCACTCCAAGCAATTTAAGTTTTACAATATACCTAAAACTATTTATACTTAGTGAACCGTCCCATGTGTGATGTCTGAAGGAGTGATTTCATGCATATTTGTACGTGCTATCATAATGTAATCAAGCCAGCATCGTTAGCATTAGCTAATATGCTAACACTTTTAGAATGTCTGTGTTAATATTATTAACGTACAATGGCATTCTGTTTGTATTGTTTCATTTTCACAAATTCCTCAGTAAATTCACCAAAATTGTGTCCGTTTAGCTGATTGGAAAACTAGCTTCTACAGCTGGTACAATGACTTCTGTTTTGTTTGATAAGTCGTTTTACTGCCGTGTTACAGACACTGCTTGGAAACAATTAAGGTAAACATTTACAAAATATATCTGTGTAAGTAACTCATATATATCTGCAGTTTATAGTCCGGTGCGGCTAATTTATCCATCCATTCATCCATCCATTTTCTACCGCTTATTCCCTTTTGGGGTCGCGGGGGGCGCTGGAGCCTATCTCAGCTACAATCGGGCGGAAGGCGGGGTACACCCTGGACAAGTCGCCACCTCATCGCAGGGCCAACACAGATAGACAGACTACATTCACACTCACATTCACACACTAGGGCCAATTTTAGTGTTGCCAATCAACTTATCCCCAGGTGCATGTCTTTGGAGGTGGGAGGAAGCCGGAGTACCCGGAGGGAACCCACGCAGTCACGGGGAGAACATGCAAACTCCACACAGAAAGATCCCGAGCCCGGGATTGAACCCAAGACTACTCAGGACCTTTGTATTGTGAGGCAGATGCACTAACCCCTCCTCCACCGTGCTGCCGCGGCTAATTTATCTTAAAATATAATTTTCTTCCCAAATTTAGTGGGTGCGGCTTATATTCTGGTGTGCTCCATAGTTCGGAAAATACGATAAGTTATTTACCAACTTTGAACATTTTTGAATCTCAGTATTTTTCACGTGTCTTTAGTTATCATTATAAAGAAATCCAACATTGCAACTTTTCCCGATTCAAACAGAATAACAAAAGATGTCTTGTCCGTGTTCTCTAACAGTCTTTAAGATTCATGTGCTGTTCTCCAGTGGGAATGCTCCAATAGAAGATGGAGTATAATGCAGAATGTAGAAGCAGAGATGTAAGCCTCTCACACAGAGTAGTTGACAGATAGAAAGAAAGCGCTTGATAATAGACTTGTTAATATATTGGATTTAGTTAATTGGATAGAAACATAATGAAGCCTGTAGAGCTCCTTAATCACTGTCACAGTTTGGGAATCACGGTAATTTAAGCATGAACTGAAGTGACTGGGCTGCGCTCAAACAATACAGCTGTGGTGTTGACAATTTGTTAGTGGCTAATGCACAGTTCTATCATGTATGAATGAAGCCGTTACATTTCTCTCAATAGCCATCTTGAAACTGCTTACTCATGCTTTGATGTGTATGGGGATATACTCCAGTTACTGCGTGTTAATAATACAACTTTCTCACTTCCAATATGATACCGACATAGGAACCTTGAGTATGTAGAAGGCTTCGTACCACAGCAAGTTTTAATTGTGATCAGACCGGACTTTTCTGGAAAAAGATGCCAAAGCAGACTTTTTCACAGCGTAGGAAACAACACTACCTCTCGTTCAGCGGAGCCTCTTACAAGCTCCCCTGATCCCCCCCTCTGTCTGTCTGCTCCTTTCTCCTCAGCTCTTCCTTTCGTAATGTTCATATAAGTGGATTTTACTTTTTCAAATGTTTATTATTGTAGCAGTATGGTTGTTAAAGGTAAGGATTTGTGTGATTTCTGATCGTTTGTGAGGGCACCAAAGGGACGTCTGTGTGTGCGCGCCTATTGGCAGAGCAGCACATACAGAGGGCAGCAGCTTGTTGTTGTTTTTTTGTTTTGTTAATAGATAAAAAGTTGATCCATCACACCTTGTTATGTTTGTTAGATACCCAGTACTGTATAGCACTATATATTGTGTTCAACTGTACTAAAATAGGAAATTTTGTTGAGGCTCGAAACCATTACTCATATTTACATTGTTTCTTGTGGTGAAATTTGCTTCAATATACAGATTTTTTTATTTACGAACCCTGTTCAAGAAGCAGTTAAGTTTGTAAATCGAGGTTACACTTTACTTGTATTGTGGAATGTTCAAAAAGGTTTGATCAACTGAAATTCCTCAAACAGATATCAATGATAGGCATGAAAACCACTAATCTATTTATTATTAACAGTCTGGAATAGACTGTTGCTGTCTTTAAGCTGGAGCGGTAGTTGGATTTTTACCGACACCAAGCGGCAATAACATTTCCTTAAACTAAGCTCATGTCGGAGTAAATTGAATGACGCGGACACGTTTGTTATTGGATATTTTCTAATACGCTTCTGCTTTGGAGACTTTTGTCTTGAAGTAATATGCAACTATAATTATTTGGTACTGGCTTATTTTGACAAATTTTGTGTTTTAGATTGCAATACTGTCCAATTATGGACACTTAATATGTATGTTTAGCTTGTGTGCTATTGTGTGCTCATCTGTGGTGTAGCTGCAAAGTCCTAGTAGCCTATGTTTACATTTTGTAAATGACTTCAGTAAAATATCAGAAAATACCTTGTGTGCTTATTATGTTTATATATATATCGTAATAAAGATTTTAGGCCCATCCTTACTCCAAGTGTACCAAGTTAAGTTGAAGTCTCTTACCTTCATTTTAGTGTTAGCAGGGATGTTGGTCTTCCAGCGCACTGTGTAGAAGCGGTTATCTGTGATCTTTTGGTTCTTGGGCAGCGAGTTGTCCGCCCAGGTCACCTTGATGGTGTCGTGGCTCAGCACGGACGCCTGAACGCCCACAGGCGGCATCATGGGGGTGGGATCTGGTACTGGGGTGTATGGAGCATGGAAGAGTTCGTACAGGTCAACATCGGGGTCTATGGGGTCTGCCCATTCGGCAGTAAACCCGCATGCAAGCGTACAAATTAAAATGAGCAAATTAAAACACAAAGAAATGCGTGGCGTGGTCATGACACAATCAGACGGGATGCGGGGGCAGGGTGGACAGCCGAAATAATGTTATTGAGTTATGAGGAAGGATGGGGGACATGGGCGGAGGGTGAAACACAACATACGGTAAGCACAACAAACATGGGATTGGGAAGGGTGAAGAGAAAGAGAAGAAGATTCTATTAGAAAAAAACAGACACTAACCTCTAACATGAGACAGATCTAATAAACTACAAGTTGCAGTGTTGTTTCAAGACTAGCACTACTGGGAGGGGAAGGAAAAGATGCTCTAGGATTACAAACTTATACAACTTTTCAAATTCCGTCCAACTCTTTTCATACGAAAATGTTAAGAAATGTTAATATTAACAAGAAATCACATTACATTCTCCTGAGAACCAACATCCACCTGTTCACATTTGAATCGATACAACAGTACCAGTTTTCGGTGTGTGTTTATAAATGTTAATTTGTGTAACCTTCTGGGGAACATTCGATTTTAATTATCTTCACAGCCAAACAGGACATATAAGTATGTTTTTAAAGATTTCAAAAACATTTTGGATCCATACATACATACATATATATATATATATATATATATATATATATATATATATATATATATATATATATATATATATATATATATATATATACAAAACATATACATACATACATATATAAACATATACAGTACATACATATATACATATGTATATATACATACATGTATAGGTATAGATATACATATATTCATATATATATATATATACACACACACACACACACAAACATACATACACATATATAAAATATATACATACATATATAAACATATACATACATATAGACATACATACATATGTATGTATATATACATACATATATATAGGTAAAGATATACATATATTCATATATATATATACCTGTATATATATATATACACACACACACAAACATACATACACATATATAAACATATATACATACATACATACATATATATATATATATATATACACACACACACACAAACGTACATACACATATATAAACATATATACATACATACATATATAAACATATATACATACATATATATATACATACATACATACACACACATATGTATATACACACATATATATATATATATATATATATATATATATATATATATATATATATATATATATATATATATATATATATATATAAATAGTCTTTTGATGCGCCCTACAAAGTGTTTATACTGTAAGTATTGTACCTGTTACACACTTTCTGTTTGCATCTTAGCTAAAGTTTTAATTACCAAATTTGGAGATGTTGTAATGTAAAAATGCTAATACTAATCAGTAGCATGTTTATGGCAAAGCCAAGGTAAATTAGCGACGAGCTAGCACATTGTGAAAAGCGGAGCCTTATTTTCCACATTAGAGTGTTTTCTATCAGGCACACTTGCTTTACATAGCTGCCAACAATTGGTCATTTGCAATGACAGGAGCATTCTGCTATTTTCAAGAAACGACTTAAAAAAAAATAGATCTTCCATATGACAGGTCTGCTGTATTACGGACAAACTGCTCTATGGCGTGTTCTACTGCAAAAATAATAGGAAATAGGTTTTTAATGACTGTAATATTCAACTTGGGTGACGGTGTGGCGAGGTTGGGAGAGTGGCCGTGTCAGCAACCCTCACAACCTGAGGGTTCCTGGTTCGATCCCCACCTTCTACCAACCTCGTCATGTCTGTTGTGTCCTTGAGCAAGACACTTCACCCTTGCTCCTGATGGGTCGTGGTTAGGGCCTTGCATGGCAGCTCCCGCCATCAGTGTGTGAATGTGTGTGTGAATGGGTGAATGTGGAAATAGTGTCAAAGCACTTTGAGTACCTTGAAGGTAGAAAAGCGCTATACAAGTATAACCCATTTACCATAACTGTCCTCACGGGCTGGAGTTGGCCCACGGGCTAACTAGCTAAATATTTGTGCGGGAGATATCTTAAAAAGCTCTGGCTCCGATTTGTTTCATCTCTGGCTTTAGTGGTGTTTTTTGTGCTTTGTCAGAGCCCAATGCGTTTGCTACGTTGCTAGCAATCAATGCTATATGTTAATGCTATCGAACTGTAATCAAAGCACAGTGTCCACAACGGCGGTACACACAGTCAGCCTCGGCAGATTATTTCTTTATTTTGTCCGTCTTCAATGAAGTTTGGATCGCGAGCTTAATGTAACACACTCACACAATATATATTATTTTTATAATTTGATTTACAACCTTGAGTATTTTATATCCTCACAAAAACGTCACAATCCGGGAGAGTGCAATTTCCGGAAGCCTTCCGCAAAATCTGGAAGAGTTGGCAGTGGGGATGTAACGTATTAATGATAACCGTGGTAAAACCCCAAAAGGTAAGTATAATCGTTTTAAATTAAAATGATCGAAAACCCGTGATTGATAAGTTTTACAGTAAAACTAAAACTATTTATACTTACTGAACCGACCCATTTGTGATGTCTAAAGGAGTGATTTCATGCATATTTGCACGTGCTATCGTAATGTAATCAAGCAAGTGCCGTTAGCATTAGCTAATATGCTAACACATTTAGAATGTCTGTGTTAGTGTTATTAACTTACAATGGCATTCTGTTTGTATTGTTGCATTTTCATAAATTCCTCAGTAAATTCACCAAAACGTCAGCGTGGACTTTTTGTGTCTGTTTAACTGATTGTAGAGCTAGCTTCTACAGCTGGTACAATGACTTCTGTTTTGTTTGATAAGTCGTTTTACTGCCGTGTTACAGACACTGCTTGGAAACAATTAAGGTATGTAGATAAACATTTACAAAATATTTCTGTGTAAATAACTAATTTCGCAACGAGTATATATATATATATATATATACATATATATATATATATATATATATATATATATATATATATATGTCTGCGGTTTATAGTCCGGTGCGTCTAATTTATGGAAAAATATTATTTTCTTCTAAAATTTAGTGGGTGCGGCTTATATACCGGTGTGCTCCATAGTTCGGAAAATAAGATAAGTTCATATTTTCCGAACTATGGAGCACACCGGTATATAAGCCGCACCCACTAAATTTTAGAAGAAAATAATTACCAACTTTAAACAGAGGCGTTTTTACGGTGCGTTCAAGGAACGCTAACAGGGTAGGATGCCACAACGCCTGCCAGAAATAATAAATAATACTAATAGATTTTATTTGTTTGGCCTTTTTTCATTTGAATAAATCTAAATGCTGCAGAACAAACTATTATTTATTATACTATTATTTAAAACAATAACAGCCTAAACATTAGAACAGATACAATACTAAGACTATATTTACTTATATAAGTCTTATATATACTATATAAGTCTTTATTCAGACACTCAATGAAGCATACAAAACCAAACATGCAAAATAGTGTTGTTTTTTCTTGTTTTTTTTAAAGTGTGTATTTATTTTACTTATTAAAAAAATAACTTGGTCAATAGATTTCAGTGTTTGAATATGTATTTTTTGAGCACATTCAACAATACCACGATGATAATGATAACCGTGATCATTTTGGAAATTTTTATCTCGTCATGTAATTCTTTGGGCGCCTATAAAAGTATCCTGTGCAGTGGACATTAGTGCTTTGCTTAAAGCGCTAGTTTCTTCTGAAATGTGCAACTCTGACAAAGGAAAGCAAAACCAAAGTAGACTCCGGGGTGCCGTAGTGTGTACCTCCCGGCCTCCCTCCACTTTCGGGCTACTGGCTTGACTCCTTCAAGGTCTGCCCCCCATTAAGTGATAAAAGAAAAAAAGCTTTACTCAGTCATCTGTGATGACTCTCCTCAACGACTTGTTGCTCCTCTCTTCATGCTGCGTGCATGATGGAGATCCAAGCGGTCACGCGGTTATGGAGGACGTTATGGTTTTTTCTGCTTTTTTGGGGGGGTCACCGCAATGAAGAGGCTCCTCTAACTGATGGGTGTGTAACCCTCATTCCTTACGTTTCACTTACATGTCAACTGAGGAGAAAGCGCGCATCACGTCTCTCAACGCGGGTTCGCCAAGTTTTTCCAAAGTATAAGTACTATGTAGGTCAGCGTGTCTTTTTCCTGCCGACTTGAACAAACTGGCAGGAAAGGAAGGCGCCCCCGAGGAGGTGGCAGCGGCAGACGGTGGTGGAAGGTTTTGGTTCTGCTTTGAGAGGAAACGTTTGGATCTGTGGAAGGGTTGCCAAAGCCACCACGGGGGGTCCCCGGGATGCGAGGAGGAGCTTCATAGAGAGGCTTGTGGCGGGCCTGTGTGTGTGTGTGTGTGTGTGTGTGTGTGTGTGTGTGTGTGTGCGCGCACTTAGGCTTGCCACCCCCCTGCTCAAAGCATGTTGAAGTGCTGCATGTCATCTAGCATCCCGCCCTCTCAGCAGTGCGATGCAGCTACGGCGGAGACAAAGTGGCGCCATCAAGGCTGAGTGAGGAGCTGCAAGGCTGGATCTGAACGGAGGGAGGGGGGCGGGCGCACCACCCCTACTGCGGCGCTGCAGGGAGCACGAGCTGGATGTCTTCGTAGAAGTGACAAAAAATGTGTGTGAACTCAGCTTTCATAAAGTCGAACTCACAGAATGAGTTAGGACGTATGTTTTTTTTTGCCTTTAATGGAGATCTGAAGTTTAACAAGCTTGTTCTTTGTCCCAACACGACACAACACGCCAATGAGCAACGCTTGTGTATTAAGATTTAAGCTGGATCAAATTTAAGATTCCGCAAAGTATTCACAGCGCTTCACTTTTTGCACATTTTGTTATATTGTTATAAATGGAATACATTCATTTTTGTCCTCAAAATTCTGCAGAAAATACCCCATAATGACAATGTGACAAGTTTTGTTTTCTTTAAATTTTGCAAACACATTGAAAAAAACAAAAACAAAAAAAAAATCACATTTACATAAGTATTCACAACTTTTACTCAGTATTTTGTGGACACACCTTTGGCAGCAATTACAGCCTCAAGTCTTTTTGAATATGATGCCACAAGCTTGGCACACCTATCTTTGGCCATTCTTCTTTGCAGCCAATGTTCCCTCTAATTTTTCATGTGTGTGAGCAAACGCAAAAACTCCCTGAGCATTCAGTGGAGCCCATGTGAGCAACATCAGACGGGCACACTGTGGCTACAACAGCAGCACACCTGTCCCACACCTGACTAAATAACAAGTTAAATCTCCAGCCATCCATCCATTTTCTACCGCTTGTCCCTTTCGGGGTCGCGGGGGGTGCTGGAGCCTATCTCAGCTGCATTCGGGCGGAAGGCGGTGTACACCCTGGACAAGTCCCCACCTCATCGCAGGGCCAACACAGATAGACAGACAACATTCTCTTATTATTTTAATCAAATGACAGCAGTCATTTCCATGAGGTTATTTTCTAATATAAGTGTTTAGGCCCACTTACAATGACAATAACAAAAAATATTGTTTTTCATGAAATGTGTACTTGTATTGTTTGTCTGGGTGGAGGTCCTGCTTTGGAAATAATTTGTACCCCTTTCAGACATTGCATTTAGTTCCCATTAAAACATTCACATGTTGCACAATGAGATGTAAGCAGGGGATCATGTGTACATTCCTGCAACTTCCTGTTTGTAAAAAATATATTTTTATTAGTATTTATTTAATATACTAACAGCATTTCATGATTAATATTTATAAATTAAGATTCCTAATAAATGACACTGGAATAAGCACACATTTGATTGGTAAATCATAGTGTAACGACCTGGAATGACACTTTATGTGTGGTGTTGGAGTTGTCCGACTTTTTGTGTGTCTGTAAACGCATCACTGGCTAAGTGCCATATGTGCATGTGTTGGCGCAAGTGAGAAAGAGCGAGCGGCTGCTATTGATATAACAAAGTTGCTTTTGGTCTGGTTTGTACTGCAGAAAATGAACAGTTTTGCTAGATATATTTTTTTTTACTAATGTTTTGGTGATGTGTTTATGGCCGACAATAAAGAGTTTTGCTCAGTAAAGTGATCGATGGAATTCATGTCCTCAAAGCGTCTCGACAGACGCTACGATATTTGAACAATGATGACGAAAACTGATTTCTCTGTCGTGTTCGTGTGTCGAAAATTGTTATGCGCTTATTTTTTTATTTGATTTTGTGCGTGGCATAGATTTGCCGTGCGCAGAGGACGCTTTAGCAGTGCGCAATTGCACAGGCGCGCATCTTAGAGGGAACATTGTTTGCAGCACCTCTCAATCTCCATCAGGTTTGATGGGAAGCATTGGTTTTCATCCAGGATGTCTCTGTCCATTGCTGCATTTATCCTTCCCTCTATCCTGACTAGTCTCTCAGTTCTTGCTGCTGAAAACCACCCCCACAGCATGATGCTGCCACCACCATGCTTCACTGTAGGGATGGTATTGGCATGGTGCCTGGTTCTTTAATTTTAATACATTTGCAAAATAAAAATAAAAATATTTTCACATTGTCATGTTAAATATATGTAATATAATATGTGACTTATGCTGTTGACCTCTTGGCCAGGTCACCCTTGTGAAAGAGATCTTGATCTCAATGGGCTTCTTATCTGGTCAAATAAAGGTTGTACTGTGTGTAGAATTTTGAGGACAAAATAAATGTATTCCATTTTGGAATAAGGCTGTAACATAATGAAATGTGAAAAATGTGAAGCCCTGTGAATACTTTCCATATTCACTGTAGCTACACTCACACCGTTGTTGTGATTGTTGTGGCTTGAAAATGCCTGATTTTACAGCAGCTTTTTAAAAAGGTTGCAGCAAAAGTTGCAATGTTTTGAAGGGGTCATATTATGATTTTTTTCTCCTACATTTAAAACACTTCCTTGTGGTCTACATAAACATTTGACAGTGTCTTCTTCCCGTCAGCCATGTTGTAGTTTTTAGCGCTTCCATATGGAATCTACACACAGACATAAGTTAGAACTATATGGTACTTAGTTAATAGAAATGGCAACAGCGGAGGATGCATGTGCATGTACGAGCAAGTCTGCCCCACAACAAGAGGCTAGCGAAAAAGAAGGAACTTATTGACAACAGCGTCGTGGAGGGGGGCGTGGTCTGCGGGCCTGCCGCGGAGCGGGGTGTGGAAGGACCGGCCTCGAAGCCAGTGGCAGGTGAGTAGACTGCCCAGCTGGGGCTGGTTATCTAATCAGCTGTCGCCCTTATTAGCAGCAGCCGGACCGAGACACGTTGTTGGAGTTGGAGCGAGAGAGAGACACGCAGAGAGAAAGACTAAACACAAAGACTGAAAAGTCGCAGAGCAGTGTGCTGTCGTGGCGTGTGCCCAAATAAAACAATTGTCAAACCTGACTACCGGCTTACAATAGGATCTGTTGTGACCAGGGGACCCCACGGGAGGGCAACCTCCACAAGCGTCTAACTCCAATGGCGGACACAGCTCTCCTTGCACTTTATGTATTTTTATATCATTATCTGCTGACGTCACAGGTCAGAAAACATCACAGTATAGAGCAGATTCCAAAACGGCTTGTTTAAAGGAAGTATAAAGCACGGCCATATTGTTTTATAAATATTTCCATGGTTCGATTTTAAATTTTCGGGACTTTTGCAGATCCCAAATACACAACAGCAGGTACCAAAGGAAAGACAAGTTGGTTTTGAATAATAGAGCCCCTTTAATGCTTATTTTTTCAAATACCATTACACCTTGTTGTGATTTTAGGATTTTTAAAATCATGTTTATAAGTGTTTTTGCAACTCTAAACACAAAAAAGCACAGAGTTTCAACAAATCCGACAAAATATGCTTTAGATGCATTTTCAATTCAATATCTTTGAACACTGACATAAATGTATCTGTCCCCCCAGGCCTTTATTGACCTGCCTGAATTTGCAGACATTCTTCCCAAATATTGCAATGAAATCTACAAGTTTTTTTGCAATAATTTGTTGCAATACCATAGCAGGGAAAAGTTAAAGTTGCAATAAAGTTTTGATTCTCCTTCTGTAATTACAATGAAATTTACTGAAGAAAAAGTAATTAATAAACACATATCCCGTATTTTCTGGACTATAAGACACACTTAAAATCCTCTTTTTTACTCAAAACTCGCCAGTGCGCCTTATAACCCGGTGCGCCTAATGTAAGGAATACGTTTGGTTGAGCTCACCCACCTCAAAGCTATTTTATTTGGTACATGGTGTAATGATAAGTGTGACCAGTAGATGGCAGTCAAACATGAGAGATAAGTGTAGGCTGCAATATAATGGCAATATGTCTCAAGTAAACACCACCAACATTTTAAATGTTCCATTGAAAATATAGAACATGACACACGGCGCTCAAAAATCCATCAAAATATTTTAGTACGACTTTGGTAAGCTATGAAGCCGTACCGCTTGATGGATTGTCGGCGCATTAAACATACGAGTATTATCATGGTGTGTGTATAAGGTAAGACATATTATCTGGCGTTTTGTTTCACAATATTATGCAAAAGCAACTTTTCTTACCTTCTGGTACCTGCTGATCTGTATTTGTATTTCTGTATCAAAATCCTGAAAAATTGCGCGCTTCCGCCTTTGTAGTCTGTGGCGACACCATAGTCGATGAGCTTCTTCTTTTTCTCTCTCTTCTTGTTATGTGACATTCATCCTCCGCTGTTGCTATTTCTAATATAAAGTAGTGTAAAGTTCTTACTTATATCTGTCAGTAAACTCGACATGAAAGCGCTAAAACATACCGGTGTAGTGACTTTACATTATTCACCCAAGGAAGTTTAGTTACTAGAGTTCCGGTCGGACAGTTTTTCACGGGACACATTTCCGGTGTTGTTTCTTTTCGGATGAGGAGATGCTGCTCCGTTATTGATTGAAGTAAAGTCTGAATGTCATTAAAACAGTTAGCTCCATCTTTTGACACTTCTTCCTCCCCCGTCCTTGCACGCTACAACAAAGATGACGGGGAGAAGACGCTGCCGAAGGTGAGCCACGTAAATAAGACCGCCCACAAAACTGCACATGCTGAAGCGACTGTCATAAACAGCTTGAAGATGATCTGTAAAACATAATCTATGCAACATTTTGACCAAAGAACCACCATTACATGTTATGTACACCACAAGGAAGTGTTTTACATTTAAAAAAATGAATAAAAAATTACTCCTTTAATGCGCCATATAATCTGGTGCGCCTTATATATGAAAAAAGGTTTAAAAAATAGACAATTCATCGGCAGTGCGCCTTATAATCCGGTACGGTACATTGGACCTCTTTAAAGTGTATCCTATCTTAGAATTCAAACACATGCCCACTGCAACACTTGTGCCTCCTACCTGATTGCGGCCTGGTGATGGCGCTCTCGTACACAGGAATCCCCTCACCCAAATTGTTGTAGGCCTTGAGTGTGATCACGTAGTGGGAGCTGGGGTCTGAGAGAGAGATGGAAGATAAATTGATGCCTTTAATCGAGGTACAACTCTCAAGACACTCGACTCAAAATGGTGACTTTATCTGGAGACTTTTTGAAGGAATTAATTCATCTTGCTGCAACAAAGGCTTCAAATATGCAAAGATGGACGATTTGCTACATTATAATCTTTACTTGCTGCAAGAGGTAAGCGAATACACAGAGTGCATAAAAGGAACAAGAGGTCACTTACTCCAACACCCACTTTGCGCACAAAGCAAGGCATGCTGGGTAACCGGCTGACCATTTTCCCAGCACACTACAATATACTAACAGAGTAAAAGAAGTCCATCCATCCATTTTCTACCGCTTCTGAATGTATTTATTTAGCTTTTTATGTTGTTTAGTGACTTTTTGACCTCTCCCGCAGCGACAATAAAGCATGCGTCATGGCCAATTGTGCAAATTAGACAATGGAGTACTTTTGGAAAAACTTAACAAGTATTACACTTTAAACTACTAATATTTTTTTACACGTTACTCAGACCATGGGTGTCCAAACCTTTTCATTTTAGTTGCTATGAGCCATTAATGATACAACAATAAACCATCTGCAGGACATACTCCCGACCTATATAACAAATTCACATGCTTCGAGCCAACATTTAAATAAATATATAGGAAAAACATTTTTTTTTCTTTTGGCCTTTTTTTCAGACTTGCAATGCTCTTTAATCCTCTGAGTAGCTACGATAAGAAGAATTATTGGAATTATTTATTGGTGAAATGCTGTAGAAAACTAGAAAATTAAATTTCGGTAGAAATTACGTGTGAATGCTGAATAGCTGAATGCTAACAGTTAGCACGCAAGCCGGATAGAGTGACAAGAACTATAGATCTTGGGTGCATACCTGAAAAAAGGGCAAACAAAGCGAACATACTAACATAAGTGCTAACATTAATATTTCTAACAGTTAACATGTGTGAAATAAAAGGCATGTACCCATAGAATTAACTGAAAAGCTAGCATGCTAACAGTTAGCATGTGCAAAGTAATAAAACATTTGACTCTGAGATGTATACCTGGAAAATAAGCTGAAAAGGTAGCATACTAACAATTAACATTGGTGAAGTAAGTGGATATTTAACAGCGGTGTATGACTGCAAAAATAGCAAAAAAGCTAGCATACTAACGTTACCATTCTAAAAGTTAACATGACAGCCATAGAATATTTGACTTGATTGATTGATTGATTGATTGAGACTTTTATTAGTAGATTGCACAGTACAGTACATATTCCGTACAATTGACCACTAAATGGTAAAACCCGAATAAGTTTTTCAACTTGTTTAAGTCGGGGTCCACGTTAATCAATTCATGGACTTCGAGGCATGTATCGGCAAAATTAGCTAAAACCTAGCATTTTAACAGTTAACATTAATGAAGTAACAACATATATAACTGAGTTGTACACCTGCAAAATTAGCTAAAAAAGATAAAATGTTAACATTAGTATGTTAACAGTTAACCATGAATTGATTACGTGGACCCCGACTTAAACAAGTTGAAAAACCTATTCGGGTGTTACCATTTAGTGGTCAATTGTACGGAATATGTACTGTACTGTGTGTGCAATCTACTAATAAAAGTTTCAATCAATCAATCAATCAATACATGGTAACAATCAACATTAGTGACGTAACATGAGATGTACCTACAAAATTTGCAAAAAAGCAAGCATGCTAAAACTTAACATGCTAACAGTGAACATGACAGTCATAGAATATTTGACTTTGAGGCATGTATCAGCAAAATTAGCTAAAACCAAGCATTTTACCAGTTAACATTAATGAAGTAACAACATATTTAACTGAGGTGTATACCTGCAAAATTGGCTAAAAAAGATAACATGTTAACATTAGCATGTTAACAGTTTACATGCTAACAGTTAACATTAGTGACGTAACATGAGGTGTACCTACAAAATTTCCAAAAAAGCAAGCATGCTAAAACTTAACATGCTAACAGTTAACATATTTAACTGAGGTGTATACCTGCAAAATTAGCTAAAAAGCTAGCATACTAACGTTACCATTCTAACAATTAACATGACAGTCATAAAATATTTGACTTTGAGGCATGTATCGGCAAAATTAGCTAAAACCTAGCATTTTAACAGTTAACATTAATGAAGTAACAACATATTTAACTGGTGTATACCTGCAAAATTGGCTAAAAAAGATAACATGTTAACATTAGTGACGTAACATGAGGTGTACCTACAAAGTTTGCAAAAAAGCAAGCATGCTAAAACTTAACTTGCTAACAGTTAACAATAGTAACGTAACAAAATATTTAACTGAGGTGTACACCTGCAAAATTGGCTAAAAATTATAACATGTTAACATTAGTATGTTAACAGTTTACATGCTAACAGTTAACATTAGTGACGTAACATGAGGTGTACCTAACATATTAGCAAAAAAGCAAGCATTCTATAACTTAATATGCTAACAGTTAACAATAGTAACGTAACAAAACATTTAACTGAGGTGTATACCTGCAAAATTGGCTAAACATTATAACATGTTAACATTAGTATGTTAACAGTTTACATGCTAACAGTTAACATTAGTGACGTAACATGAGGTGTACCTAACATATTAGCAAAAAAGCAAGCATTCTATAACTTAACATGCTAACAGTTAACAATTGTAACGTAACAAAATATTTAACTGAGGTGTATACCTGCAAAAATAGCTAAAAAGACAGCATGCTAACATTAGCATTATAACAGTTAATTTTAGTGAAGTAATGGACATTGTGCAAAAAAGCAAGCGTGCTAACATTAGCATTCGAACAGTTATCGTGCGCCAAGTAACAAAATAATTAGCTAAAAAGCTAGCTAGATAATATTTTGTTACTTCACAAGCATGCTAGAAATTGACAAACATTATCAGGGAGCATTCTGACTTTGAAATGGTTTGAATTGTTTGAGAAATGCGGAAGTAGTAACACTTTTTATTGTTTTCTCGAAAATCCGGCAAAACCGGGAATTTTTCGCATATAAAAAATAGATAGCCTGAATAGTTTTGAATAAATGCAACGGTTGACTAGTTTGATTTGGATGAAAAATGTGGGATGACGAAAAAAAGGGAGGGGATATTCTTACCCAGGTTTTCGATGGTGTAATAGCGCTGCTTGTAATCCACTTTGATGGTCTGAGCGTGTGGGCTGCCGATGCCGTAGCCGATGGTGTAACCACGTACAACGATGTCCTGGTTCTCCGGCGGCGTCCAGCTCACCACGATGCTGTTGACCAGTGGACGGACGTGAAGTGAACTGGGCTGGTCGGGCACTCGCGATTCTGGAGAGGGAGGGTAGAGGTAAATTATTTCTGAATGACAGTGTATGAAAGGTGAATATCATTACCATCCAGGTCACTCTCAAATGTCTCTGCGGCGGTCCAGTCGGTGGCTGGCCCCGTGCCGTTCACCGTTACGGCTGACACGCGGAAGGAATACTCTGTTCCACGTTCTAGACCTGGAACAGGAACACAAATCGGTCACATTTCAGTCCCAGGATTTCAATGAACTCGATCCGTGGAAGTCCCCGTTTTGCTTGAATAAGCGGATGTAAAATGTCAATTGATGAATGACAGGGGGGTTCATATGAAATGTTATTCCTAGCCCCTTCCTGCTCGGTCAATGATAACAATATAGTGGCGGCTTTCCTAATTTAGCCAGGGGCATGCTCCTTTTTGGTTTTATTTGTTTACACTTGAGATGTCCGATAATGGCTTTTTTGCCGATATCCGATATTGTCCAACTCTTAGATACCGATTCCGATACCGATATATACAGTCGTGGAATTGACACATTATTATGCCTAATTTTGTTGTGATGCCCCGCTGGATGCATTAAACAATGTAACAAGGTTTTCCAAAATAAATCAACTCAAGTTATGGAAAAAAAATGCCAACATGGCACTGCCATATTTATTATTGAAGTCACAAAGTGCATTATTTTTTTTAACATGCCTCAAAACCGCAGCTTGGAATTTGGGACATGCTCTCCCTGAGAGAGCATGAGGAGGATGAGGTGGGCGGGGTTGAGGTTGGGGGGGCGGTAAGGGGTAGCGTCCCGGAAGAGTTAGTGCTGCAGTGTCCTTCCATTTCCCGGTAGTCCTTTCAACAGGAATCAGTCTTGTAGCCATCCATAGCGTTCCTACTCATTCGTGGATTCTTCATTCATAACTTCAAGCAACGTTTCTAACTTTTACAGTATAACAAAAACTGTTTATACCTACTAAAAACTGTTTATACCTACTAAACCGTCCCACGTGTGATATCTGTGGGAGTGTTTTCATGCATATACGTACAGTATGTGCTACGGTAATGCAATGCATCGTTGGCATGATCTAATATACTAACACTCTTACGAGTGTCTGTGTTAGTATTATTAACTTACGATGCATTCTTTTTTTGTATTGTTTCAGTTTCACAAATTCCTCAGTAAATTCACCAACGTGGAGTTATTGAGTCTGTTCAGCTGATTGGAGAGCTAGCTTCGCATGACAAAGACGTCTCTTTTGTTTATTAGCCGCTTTACAGGCACCGTTTAAAATATGTAAATAAACATAGACAAAATCTTTCTGTGTAAATAACTAATTTCGCAACGTATATATTAGTCCGGTACGGATAATATATAGAAATAGTTTTTTTCTTTCCAAAATTTAGTGGGTGCGGCGTATATCCTGGCGCGCCTTATAGTCTGGAAAATACGGTAGAGTTTTTAAAATATTTTTTTTAACTCCACAGCGATTCCCTCATTCTTTCCAGGCTGTTCTGTTGTCTTTTTGGGACTCATTAAATGAACCAAATGGACAAAACTTGTCAAAAATACAGAACAGGCACACACACTGAAGGCATTGAGTAGTGACTATAGTGACCCAAAGATGCTGCGCCCTGCTTTTTGGCTGCAGGCGGGGCACAAAAGAATGACTGAATGAAGCGTTGGTACACAGGGACATGGTTCGCACATGGCAGCATATTTGGCTCTGTCTAAAATTTTGTAAACGGAAACGTTTGCAAATATGTAGAAGCAGTAGAAGCATTTAAGTCCCATCTTAAAGGGGAACATTATCACAATTTCAGAAGGGTTAAAACCATTAAAAATCAGTTCCCAGTGGCTTATTTTATTTTTCGAAGTTTTTTTCAAAATTTTACCCATCACGCAATATCTCTAAAAAAAGCTTCAAAGTGCCTGATTTTAACCATCGTTATATACACCCGTCCATTTTCCTGTGACGTCACACAATGATGCCAATACAAACAAACATGGCGCATAGAACAGCAAGGTATAGCGACATTAGCTCGGATTCAGACTCGGATTTCAGAGGCTTAAGCGATTCAACAGATTACGCATGTATTGAAACGGATGGTTGTAGTGTGGAGGCAGGTAGCGAAAACGAAATTGAAGAAGAAACTGAAGCTATTGAGCCATATCGGTTTGAACCGTATGCAAGCGAAACCGACGAAAACGACACGACAGCCAGCGACACGGGAGAAAGCGAGGACGAATTTGGCGATCGCCTTCTAACCAACGATTGGTATGTGTTTGTTTGGCATTAAAGGAAACTAACAACTATGAACTAGGTTTACAGCATATGAAATACATTTGGCAACAACATGCACTTTGAGAGTGCAGACAGCCCAGTTTTCATCAATTAATATATTCTGTAGACATACCCTCA